>NW_026970474.1:0-250663 GCF_028390025.1 Pseudophryne corroboree | reverse complement strand
TGCAAAATGTACAAGTGATATATGAAAATCATCTTCCATCTTGAATTTCAATGATGCATTGGGACAACAATTTGTGAGAAACATCTTCACCCATAAAGAAAGATTTTCTTAATTCCTTACCTGTGTGCTGATTAGATATCACCTTGTTTTCACATTAAACAGACTTCCCCATGAGGAAGCAGCAAGGATGCAGTGACGTTTCCTGGTGTCAACCTGTATTATTTCAGTAGACATTGAAATGAGGATGCATCTTTGATGCCTTTCCAATGAAGCAAGTTTAATTCAGTAATAGGTGAAAAACCATTCCTACAAAGGTGTTAATCAGAGACTTGGCTTTGTGGACACTTTTCAGAGAGCAAATTTGTTAGCATAAACATAAAATCAGAAAATGAAGAGCTGTTTAATCACTCAATTGGACTTTTCTGCCAGCATAATTTTTTTTCTCTGCAACTCACTGCTAAATTGTGCTTCCTAGCTGTTTTTTTATAAAATCACTTAATCAAATCTAACTCTGATTACATCAGAGAAGGCCAGGTACCCTACACCATAAGGGGGGTTTTTGAAATTTTGACTTGTCTACTTAAAGATCACCAAAATCTGATTACAAGGTCAATTACATCCCTGGGTGGGATTGAACCACCAACCTTTTGGTTAATAGCCAAACATGCTAACCGATTGCGCCACAGAGACACCTTGCGAAAGTCAATACTGACAAAGGCTAATAAGCATTCATCTAGAACGTTTCCTAGAAAAACTTTAAAAAGTCAATAATCTGGAGAATTTTTGTAAGAAACACATTGGTACTTTCCCATGATGAGTGAGTGCTTCAGGATTTCTTGCACTTACATGGGCTATTAACCAAAAGGTTGGTGGTTCAATCCCACCCAGGGATGTAATTGACCTTGTCATCAGATTTTGGTGATCTTTAAGTAGACAAGTCAAAATTTCAAACCCCCTCTTATGGTGTAGGGTACCTGGCCTTCTCTGACGTAATCAGAGTTAGATTTAATTAAGTGATTTTATAAAAAACAGCTAGGAAGCACAATTTAGCAGTGGGTTGCAGAGAAAAAAATAACATTTTAAACCTACCGGTAATTTTTTTTTCTCGTAGTCCGTAGAGGATGATGGGGACTCCGTAAGGACCATGGGGGATAGACGGGCTCCGCAGCAGACATGGGCACTTTAAGAAAGACTTTAGATCTGGGTGTGCACTGGCTCCTCCCTCTATGCCCCTCCTCCATACCTCAGTTAGAGAAACTGTGCCCAGAGGAGACGGACAGTACGAGGAAAGGATTTTTGTTAATCCAAGGTCAAGATTCATACCAGCCACACCAATCACACCGTATAACTTGTGATATACTACCCAGTTAACAGTATGAAAACAACATAGCATCAGTCCAAGACCGATGAAAACTAACATATAACCCTTATGTAAGCAATAACTATATACAAGTCTTGCAGAAGTAGACCGCACTTGGGACGGGCACCCAGCATCCTCTACGGACTACGAGAAAAAGATTTACCGGTAGGTTTAAAATCTTATTTTCTCTTACGTCCTAGAGGATGCTGGGGACTCCGTAAGGACCATGGGGATTATACCAAAGCTCCCAAACGGGCAGGAGAGTGCGGATGACTTTGCAGCACCGATTGAGCAAACAGGAGGTCCTCCTCAGCCAGGGTATCAAACTTATAGAACTTTGCAAAGGTGTTTGAACCAACTTTGACCCACTGCTTGGATGACATCACCATATGCAAATCCATCTGCGGCAGGCCTTCCCCCAGGAATGCTTGCACTAGTTGTTGCATTTGGTTTGTTGTTTGGGGGTGCTTCAGTATTAGGCAGCCTTCTGCCCTCCCATGTTCATCTGAAAATATGTGTTCTCCCTGCAGTTGTTGTCCCCAGATGAGAGTTCCCTTGTGCTGCCTCAGTTGAATCTCCTTTACTTGACAGAGATGTGCCTGAGCAGCGGCCCTCCCCAGCCCTATCCCAAATCATACTTATTTTGCATAGGAGATACCATGGTCATGAAGATTGTTCTCCCAGGGTTAGGTTAATTCATTGCATTCTGGGTATGCTGACCCCTGTGATTTCCCCAAATGTGGGAAACTCAACTGCATTATTTGTGGTAGTGGGGGACTGTGTTTGTGCTTTCCTCTGGTCAGCTCTGGTAAAAGTCAGATTTCTTTGTCTCAGATCTTCCTCTAGCCTTGTTCTTCTTTCGAGAGTTCCCTTGTGCTGCCTCAGTTGGATCTCCTTCACTTGACAGGGGGGTGCCCGAGCAGCGACCCTCCCCAGCTCTAGCCCAACTCCTACTTACCTGCCAGGTGAGATACTATGATCATGAAGATGCTTCTCCCAGGGCAAGGCTCACCCATTGCACTCTGGGTGTGCTGCCCCTGCGATTTCCCCAAATGTGGGAAACTTGACTGCATAATTTGTGTTTCCCCTGGTCGGCTCTCATATAATTCAGATCTCTTTGTCTCAGGTCTCTCTCCAGCCTAGTTTGCTGTCTGTTTCCACTTCTTTTTTCTTGAGCCCCTCCCTTCTATACCCTTGTGCACTATCCTGACTTCTCCCGTCTGCTTACTTTGTGCCTTCCAACGCACAATACAAACTACAGGTAGTGCTGCAGGGCCCACACCCTTTTACTTGCTTTACAGAGCAGCTCTGGAGCTGTTACAGTGCCCAGCTGCTGCAAGAAATCAGCTTGAATGCTTCAGGGGCTGGGGCATAGCCAACATGAGCCCCACACCGAAGGAGGGTGGAGGTGTTTAATGCGAACTAGGGGTCATCCAAGCGCCGCAAAAGGCCGCCATGCCCTGCACACCCCTTTATTCTTTTCATATGCAGACGAGGGTTGAAGCCAACTTTGACCCACTGCTTGGATGACATCACCATATTCAAATCCATCTGCTGCAGGCCTTCCCCCAGGAATGCTTGCACTAGTTGTTGCATTTGGTTTGTTGTTTGGGGGTGCTTCAGTATTAGGCAGCCTTCTGCCCTCCCATGTTCATCTGAAAATATGTGTTCTCCCTGCAGTTGTTGTCCCCAGATGAGAGTTCCCTTGTGCTGCCTCAGTTGAATCTCCTTTACTTGACAGAGATGTGCCTGAGCAGCGGCCCTCCCCAGCCCTATCCCAAATCATACTTATTTTGCATAGGAGATACCATGGTCATGAAGATTGTTCTCCCAGGGTTAGGTTCATTCATTGCATTCTGGGTATGCTGACCCCTGTGATTTCCCCAAATGTGGGAAACTCAACTGCATTATTTGTGGTAGTGGGGGACTGTGTTTGTGCTTTCCTCTGGTCAGCTCTGGTAAAAGTCAGATTTCTTTGTCTCAGATCTTCCTCTAGCCTTGTTCTTCTTTCGAGAGTTCCCTTGTGCTGCCTCAGTTGGATCTCCTTCACTTGACAGGGGGGTGCCCGAGCAGCGACCCTCCCCAGCTCTAGCCCAACTCCTACTTACCTGCCAGGTGAGATACTATGATCATGAAGATGCTTCTCCCAGGGCAAGGCTCACCCATTGCACTCTGGCTGTGCTGCCCCTGCGATTTCCCCAAATGTGGGAAACTTGACTGCATAATTTGTGTTTCCCCTGGTCGGCTCTCATATAATTCAGATCTCTTTGTCTCAGGTCTCTCTCCAGCCTAGTTTGCTGTCTGTTTCCACTTCTTTTTTCTTGAGCCCCTCCCTTCTATACCCTTGTGCACTATCCTGACTTCTCCCATCTGCTTATTTTGTGCCTTCCAACGCACAATGCAAACTACAGGTAGTGCTGCAGGGCCCACACCCTTTTACTTGCTTTACAGAGCAGCTCTGGAGCTGTTACAGTGCCCAGCTGCTGCAAGAAATCAGCTTGAATGCTTCAGGGGCTGGGGCATAGCCAACATGAGCCCCACACCGAAGGAGGGTGGAGGTGTTTAATGCGAACTAGGGGTCATCCAAGCGCCGCAAAAGGCTGCCATGCCCTGCACACCCCTTTTTTCTTTTCATATGCAGACGAGGGTTGAAGCCAACTTTGACCCACTGCTTGGATGACATCACCATATGCAAATCCATCTGCTGCAGGCCTTCCCCCAGGAATGCTTGCACTAGTAGTTGCATTTGGTTCGTTGTTTGGGGGTGCTTCAGTTTTAGGCAGCCTTCTGCCCTCCCATGTTCATCTGAAAATATGTGTTCTCCCTGCAGTTGTTGTCCCCAGATGAGAGTTCCCTTGTGCTGCCTCAGTTGAATCTCCTTTACTTGACAGAGATGTGCCTGAGCAGCGGCCCTCCCCAGCCCTATCCCAAATCATACTTATTTTGCATAGGAGATACCTTGGTCATGAAGATTGTTCTCCCAGGGAGAGGTTCATTCATTGCATTCTGGGTATGCTGACCCCTGTGATTTCCCCAAATGTGGGAAACTCGACTGCATTATTTGTGGTAGTGGGGGACTGTGTTTGTGCTTTCCTCTGGTCAGCTCTGGTAAAAGTCAGATTTCTTTGTCTCAGATCTTCCTCTAGCCTTGTTCTTCTTTCGAGAGTTCCCTTGTGCTGCCTCAGTTGGATCTCCTTCACTTGACAGGGGGTGCCCAAGCAGCAATCCTCCACAGCTCTAGCCCAACTCCTACTTACCTGCCAGGTAAGATACTATGATCTTCACTGTTAGGGCAATCAGGATGTGGAATTCCCTGCCAGGGAAGGTGGTAATGGCGGACTCTGTAATTGGATTTAAAAAAGGAATGGATACATTTCTGAATGAAAAAGCTATCCAAGGTTATAATACTTAAAATATCAACATGGTTAATCCGGGGGTAACATGAGTTGTAGTAGTTAACTAGTCATAAAACATTATTCAGCAAGTATGTAGAATCATCACAACTTAAAACAGGTTGAACACGATGGGCAATTTGCCTCTTTTCAACCTCAAAAACTATATTACTATATGTTACTATATTACTATGTTACTGTAGTATACAGAACACCACAATGTAATGAGCAGTGATAGTGAGCACTGATGAGGATACTAGAACTGACACTGAGCAGCAAGATGCAGCACTGGACTATTAGTAATGTACTGTAGTATGCTGAGCACCACAATGCAGCACAAGACAATGAGCAGTGATACTGAGCACTGATGAGGATACTACTGAGAACTGACACTGAGCAGGAGAGACACACTACTAGTATTACTGAGCAGCAATAAGTAACCACTGATACTGAGCACTGATATTGAGATTTCCACTGAGAGAACATAGCCACGTCCTCTCCGCTCCCTCTTCAATGCACGAGTAAAAATGGCGGCAACGCGCAGCTCTTTATATGAAATCCGAATCTCGCGAGAATCCGACAGCGGGATGATGACATTTTCCCTTGTTCAGGTTTTCCGAGTCAGGCGGGAACAACCGAGCCTGCCTCGGACCAGTGTAAACCACGTGGAGTTCGTGGGGAATTCGGTTCTCGGAGAACCGAACCCGCTCCTCTCTACCTTATACCCATATATTTTTTTATTTTCAATCTAAGCCCCTGCAGTTTTCTGTAAGCATCTGCTTCGCTATGATGATCAACAAGTCACAAGGGCAAACACTCAGGGCTTGAGGCGTAGATCTTAGGACCAGCTGCTACAAGCATGGCAGAGGTGTCACTATCACTGGTGACACCCAGAGAGGTGGCGAAGGAGATTGTAATGCAGTGCGCGCAGATAAGCAGCGCAATGGTAAAAAGGAGGCATGGTTTCATAGGTAGGGGCGTGGCCTGGTGGCCTGAATCTACATTTTGTTGCTCCGGGTGTCCCGGGGGTTGGGGGCTGCACCCGGGGACTAGTGTGTGAGCGGTGCTGGCTCCTGCACAGTGACAGGACATGGCCACCCAGCATGACGCCTCCCTTCTTGACCAATCTGTAATTGCAGTCGCACTGCAGTTCAGCGTGATCATAAAAAATGGTGTAGCCTCCTGCTGGTGCAGACTGTATGTGCGCGCAGGAAGCCGCCACCATTTTTGTGATCACAGCGGCTGAATGTGATGTCATACAGCCGCTGTGACCACGCCCCCTGTGTCTCCTCCGTTGCAGACCCCATTTTGAAGCCTTGCCCCCGCACCGCTCCATCCCTGACTTGGAAATGGAGTGTTGCTGACCCCCCTCTCCCCCCCTGCCCCGATTGACAGGCAGAGGCGATCGCATTCTCTGCGGGGTGCCGCAGAAAATGCAGGCACATGCGTATGCTCTTAGCAATTTTTGCAGTTGGATCGCTTACTGTGATTGCAATCCAACCTGAATCAGGCCCTATTACCTATCACAATGCGCTGCGGGCAGTACAAAATTGGTTTAATATGGGAGAAAAAACCCCAGACCTGTGCTCCTTAACTGTACCTGGTGGCTCGTGGAGCGGCTGCCCAGTAATCAGTGTCCACGCCAGTGCGCACACGGTCCACCCCCTACGGCCACGCTCCCCTTCATCAGCGGCCTCGTGATCCGGAAGGGCGGTGCGTGTGTGACTGACCTTAGGAAGAAACCGGAGCCTCCGCTGCAGTGACCCAGCAACCAGGGCACGGGAGTATACAGCGCCGCTGGGAGTGATGAAGCTGCAGTAAAGATGTCTATTAGACCTAGCCTGCTGCAGCCCTTGTAGATTCTCATAAAAAAAGTTCTTATTTTCTTGTCAAAATTAATAGCTAAGAATAGGCTGCCTGAGGCAGGCCCCTGTTAAGTGGCCTGCTACTGAAGGCACCAACTACAAACTGAGCTCCCTGTTCATGGAAGCGGGGTTATAGAGGAGAATGCGCTGAGCATCTTGGGAACAGTCAAAAGCTTTGAGCCGGTTGGTGCCTCAGATCAAGATCCTACTCTACACCCCAATGTGAATCCTTGTGGAGTCCAGTGTACCCCACAGAAGAAATTAATGTGTCACACCCATTGGCAGCAACCTTAGAATAGCTGCTGACGGGCACAATTGAGAAAGGAAGGGGGGGGGACATTTGAATCCAGCACATAGATGCAATTCAAATATGTAATTTGAACCTTCCTATTTTAAAATATAATGGATGAACTTCACCCTGTGATAACAATCTTCATGATATAGAGATCTCATATGCAAAATAAGTATGAGTTGGGATAGGGCTGGGGAGGGTGGCTGCTCGGGCAAGCCCCTCCCCCGTCAAGTTAAGGAGATTCAACTGAGGAAGCACAAGGGAACTCTCGTCTGGGGACAACAACTGCAGGGAGACCACATTTTTTCAGATGAACATGGGAGGGCGGAAGGCTGCCTAATACTGAAGCACCATCAAATATCAAACCATATGCAATAACTAGTACAAGCATTCCTGGGGGAAGGTCTGCAGGAGACGAATTTGCATACGGTGATGTCATCCAAGCAGTGGGCCAAAGTTGGCTGGAACCCTCATCTGCATATGAAAAGAGAAAAGGGTTATGCAGGGCATGGCAGCCTTTTGCGGCGCTTGGATGACCCCTAGTTCGCATTAAACACCTCCACCCTCCTTCGGTGTGGGGCTCATGTTGGCTATGCCCCAGCCCCTGAAGCATTCAAGCTGATTTCTTGCAGCAGCTGGGCACTGTAACAGCTCCAGAGCTGCTCTGTAAGGCAAATAAAAGGGTGTGGGCCCTGCAGCACTACCTGTAGTTCGCATTGTGCGTTGGAAGGCACAAAGTAAGCAGACGGGAGAAGTCAGGATAGTGCGCAAGGGCATAGAAGGGAGCGGCTCAAGAAAAGAGAAGTGGAAACAGACAGCAAACTAGGCTGGAGAGAGACCTGAGACAAAGAGATCTGAATTATACGAGAGCCGACCAGGGGAAACACAAATTATGCAGTCAAGTTTCCCATATTTGGGGAAATCGCAGGGGCAGCACACCCAGAGTGCAATGGTTGAGCCTTGCCCTGGGAGAAGCACCTTCAAGATCATAGTATCTCACCTGGCAGGTAAGTAGGAGTTGGGCTAGAGCTGGGGAGGGTCGCTGCTCGGGCACCCCCCTGTCAAGTGAAGGAGATCCAACTGAGGCAGCACAATGGAACTCTCGAAAGAAGAACAAGGCTAGAGGAAGATCTGAGACAAAGAAATCTGACTTTTACCAGAGCTGACCAGCGGAAAACACAAACACAGTCCCCAACTACCACAAATAATGCAGGCGAGTTTCCCACATTTGGGTAAATCACAGGGGTCAGCATACCCAGAATGCAATGAATGAACCTCACCCTGGGTGAACAATTTTCATGACCATGGTGTCTCCTATGCAAAATAAGTATGATTTGGGATAGGGCTGGGGAGGGCCGCTGCTCAGGCACATCTCTGTCAAGTAAAGGAGATTCAACTGAGGCAGCACAAGGGAACTCTCATATGGGGACAACAACTGCAGGGAGAACACATATTTTCAGATGAACATGGGAGGGCAGAAGGCTGCCTAATACTGAAGCACCCCCAAACAACAAACCAAATGCAACAACTAGTGCAAGCATTCCTGGGGGAAGGCCTGCAGCAGATGGATTTGCATATGGTGATGTTATCCAAGCAGTGGGTCAAAGTTGGCTTCAACCCTCATCTGCATATGAAAAGAGAAAAGGGGCGTGCAGGGCATGGCGGCCTTTTGCGGTGCTTGGATGACCCCTAGATCGCATTAAACACCCCCACCCTCCTTTGGTGTGGGGCTCATGTTGGCCATGCCCCATCCCATGAAGCATTCAAGCTGATTTCTTGCAGCAGCTGGGCACTGTAACAGCTCCAGAGCTGCTCTGTAAGGCAAGTAAAAGGGTGTGGGCCCTGCAGCACTACCTGTAGTTTGCATTGTGCATTGGAAGGCACAAAGTAAGCAGACGGGAGGAGAAGTCAGGATAGTGCACAAGGGTATAGAAGGGAGGGGCTCAAGAAAAAAGAAGTGGAAACAGAGAGCAAACTAGGCTGGAGAGAGACCTGAGACAAAGAGATCTGAATTATACGAGAGCCGACCAGAGGAAACACAAATTATGCAGTCAAGTGTCCCACATTTGGGGAAATCGTAGGAGCAGCACACCCAGTGTGCAATGGGTGAGCCTTGCCCTGGGAGAAGCACCTTCCTGATTATAGTATCTCACCTGGGTGTGCTGCCCCTGCGATTTCCCCAAATGTGGGAAACTAGACTGCATAATTTATGTTTCCCCTGGTCGGCTCTCATATAATTCAGATCTCTTTGTCTCAGGTCTCTCTCCAGCCTAGTTTGCTGTCTGTTTCCACTTCTTTTTTCTTGAGCCCCTCCCTTCTATACCCTTGTGGACTATCCTGACTTCTCCTCCTGTCTGCTTACTTTGTGCCTTCCAATGCACAATGCAAACTACAGGTAGTGCTGCAGGGCCCACACCCTTTTACTTGCCTTACAGAGCAGCTCTGGAGCTGTTACAGTGCCAAGCTGCTGCAAGAAATCAGCTTGAATGCTTCAGGGGCTGGGGCATGGCCAACATGAGCCCCACACCGAAGGAGGGTGGGGGTGTTTAATGCGAACTAAGGGTCATCCAAGCGCCGCAAAAGGCCGCCATGCCCTGCATACCCCTTTTCTCTTTTCATATGCAGATGAGGGTTCCAGCCAACTTTGGCCCACTGCTTGGATGACATCACTATATGCATATCCGTCTTCTGCAGACCTTCCCCCAGGAATGCTTGTACTAGTTGTTGCATTTGGTTTGTTGTTTGGGGGTGCTTCAGTATTAGGCAGCCTTCTGCCCTCCCATGTTCATCTGAAAATATGTGTTCTCACTGCAGTTGTTGTCCCCAGATGAGAGTTCCCTTGTGCTGCCTCAGTTGAATCTCCTTTACTCTAAAACTTGTAAAACTTAGCAAAAGTGTTTACTAAATAGCTGCTCGGCAAAGTTGCAATGCCGAGACTCCCCGACCAGCTGCCCAGGATGAACCCACCTTTCTAGTAGAATGGGTCTTCACCTAATTCAGTAACGGCAATCCTGCCGTGGAATGAGCATGCTGAATCTTACCACAGATCCAGCGCATAATTGTCTACATGGAAGCAGGACACCCAATCCTGTTGGGAGCATACAGGACAAACAGAGCCTCTGTTTTCCTAATCTGAACCGTTCTGGTGACATAAATTTTCAAAGTTCTGACCACAGCCAGAGACTTTGACTCAATGAAGGTGTCAGTGGCCAAAGGCACCATGTGGAAAGATGAACCACCTTCGGCAGAAATAGTTGACGTGTCCTCAATTCTGCTCTATCTTCATGAAATATCAAATAAAGGCTCTTGTGATACTGCATGGTTTGTACTGTTTTCCATGTGCTCCCAGATCTTTCAAGCAAGAAGCATGGTCAAGAAAGTTCTGTTTGAAAAGAAACAACATTTACTGTCATTGTTATAGAATTTGGGAGAAAAAACAAGAAGAAATCTGCACTGTTGACGCACTGGACAGAATGAATGAATCATAAAATATAACCTTTATTAAGTATGTATTAAAATTGGATAAATATTAATATTATTATCCCAAACTGCAGTGAAACATAAAGGTTAAAATCACAGAACTAACATACATGTGCATAAGAAGAATAAAGAGATGTGAAAAAAAGGTTTAAAAAGCGTGTCCGTGTGTGATTATTTTTGAAGGCACAACCCTGGCGGGGTTGTTTATATAGATATATATGTTGCTAATAATCACTTTCTAGCGTAATGTTATTAAATAGCTGTTAGTATCTATGTCGTCAGGTACCACTGGGTCGTATCCTATATACTCCTGTGGGAAACTTGACTGCATAATTTGTGTTTCCCCTGGTCGGCTCTCGTATAATTCAGATCTCTTTGTCTCAGGTCTCTCTCCAGCCTAGTTTGCTGTCTGTTTCCACTTCTCTTTTCTTGAGCCGCTGCCTTCTATGCCCTTGTGCACTCTCCAGACTTCTCCTGTCTGCTTACTTTGTGCCTTCCAACGCACAATGCAAACTACAGGTAGTGCTGCAGGGCCCACACCCTTTTACTTGCCTTACAGAGCAGCTCTGGAGCTGTTACAGTGCCCAGCTGCAGCAAGAAATCAGCTTGAATGCTTCAGGGGCTGGGGCATAGCCAACATGAGCCCCACACCGACGGAGGGTGGAGGTGTTTAATGCAAACTAGGGGTCAGCCAAGCGCCGCAAAAGGCCGCCATGCCCTGCATGCCCCTTTTCTCTTTTCATATGCAGACGAGGGTTGAAGCCAACTTTGACCCACTGCTTGGATGACATCACCATATGCAAATCCATCTGCGGCAGGCCTTCCCCCAGGAATGCTTGCACTAGTTGTTGCATTTGGTTTGTTGTTTGGGGGTGCTTCAGTATTAGGCAGCCTTCTGCCCTCCCATGTTCATCTGAAAATATGTGTTCTCCCTGCAGTTGTTGTCCCCAGATGAGAGTTCCCTTGTGCTGCCTCAGTTGAATCTCCTTTACTTGACAGAGATGTGCCTGAGCAGCGGCCCTCCCCAGCCCTATCCCAAATCATACTTATTTTGCATAGGAGATACCATGGTCATGAAGATTGTTCTCCCAGGGTTAGGTTCATTCATTGCGTTCTGGGTATGCTGACCTCTGTGATTTCCCCAAATGTGGGAAACTCAACTGCATTATTTGTGGTAGTGGGGGACTGTGTTTGTGCTTTCCTCTGGTCAGCTCTGGTAAAAGTCAGATTTCTTTGTCTCAGATCTTCCTCTAGCCTTGTTCTTCTTTCAAGAGTTCCCTTGTGCTGCCTCAGTTGGATCTCCTTCACTTGACAGGGGGGTGCCCGAGCAGCGACCCTCCCCAGCTCTAGCCCAACTCCTACTTACCTGCCAGGTGAGATACTATGATCATGAAGTTGCTTCTCCCAGGGCAAGGCTCACCCATTGCACTCTGGGTGTGCTGCCCCTGCGATTTCCCCAAATATGGGAAACTTGATTGCATAATTTGTGTTTCCCCTAGTCGGCTCTCATATAATTCAGATCTCTTTGTCTCAGGTCTCTCTCCAGCCTAGTTTGCTGTCTGTTTCCACTTCTTTTTTCTTGAGCCCCTCCCTTCTATACCCTTGTGCACTATCCTGACTTCTCCTCCTGTCTGCTTACTTTGTGCCTTCCGATGCACAATGCAAACTACAGGTAGTGCTGCAGGGCCCACACCCTTTTACTTGCCTTACAGAGCAGCTCTGGAGCTGTTACAGTGCCCAGCTGCTGCAAGAAATCAGCTTGAATGCTTCAGGGGCTGGGGCATAGCCAACATGAGCCCCACACCGACGGAGGGTGGAGGTGTTTAATGCGAACTAAGGGTCATCCAAGCGCCGCAAAAGGCCGCCATGCCCTGCATACCCCTTTTCTCTTTTCATATGCAGATGAGGGTTCCAGCCAACTTTGGCCCACTGCTTGGATGACATCACTGTATGCAAATCCGTCTTCTGCAGACCTTCCCCCAGGAATGCTTGTACTAGTTGTTGCATTTGGTTTGTTGTTTGGGGGTGCTTCAGTATTAGGCAGCCTTCTGCCCTCCCATGTTCATCTGAAAATATGTGTTCTCCCTGCAGTTGTTGTCCCCAGATGAGAGTTCCCTTGTGCTGCCTCAGTTGAATCTCCTTTACTTGACAGAGATGTGCCTGAGCAGCGGCCCTCCCCAGCCCTATCCCAAATCATACTTATTTTGCATAGGAGATACCATGGTCATGAAGATTGTTCTCCCAGGGTTAGGTTCATTCATTGCGTTCTGGGTATGCTGACCTCTGTGATTTCCCCAAATGTGGGAAACTCAACTGCATTATTTGTGGTAGTGGGGGACTGTGTTTGTGCTTTCCTCTGGTCAGCTCTGGTAAAAGTCAGATTTCTTTGTCTCAGATCTTCCTCTAGCCTTGTTCTTCTTTCCAGAGTTCCCTTGTGCTGCCTCAGTTGGATCTCCTTCACTTGACAGGGGGGTGCCCGAGCAGCGACCCTCCCCAGCTCTAGCCCAACTCCTACTTACCTGCCAGGTGAGATACTATGATCATGAAGTTGCTTCTCCCAGGGCAAGGCTCACCCATTGCACTCTGGGTGTGCTGCCCCTGCGATTTCCCCAAATATGGGAAACTTGATTGCATAATTTGTGTTTCCCCTAGTCGGCTCTCATATAATTCAGATCTCTTTGTCTCAGGTCTCTCTCCAGCCTAGTTTGCTGTCTGTTTCCACTTCTTTTTTCTTGAGCCCCTCCCTTCTATACCCTTGTGCACTATCCTGACTTCTCCTCCTGTCTGCTTACTTTGTGCCTTCCGATGCACAATGCAAACTACAGGTAGTGCTGCAGGGCCCACACCCTTTTACTTGCCTTACAGAGCAGCTCTGGAGCTGTTACAGTGCCCAGCTGCTGCAAGAAATCAGCTTGAATGCTTCAGGGGCTGGGGCATAGCCAACATGAGCCCCACACCGACGGAGGGTGGAGGTGTTTAATGCGAACTAAGGGTCATCCAAGCGCCGCAAAAGGCCGCCATGCCCTGCATACCCCTTTTCTCTTTTCATATGCAGATGAGGGTTCCAGCCAACTTTGGCCCACTGCTTGGATGACATCACTGTATGCAAATCCGTCTTCTGCAGACCTTCCCCCAGGAATGCTTGTACTAGTTGTTGCATTTGGTTTGTTGTTTGGGGGTGCTTCAGTATTAGGCAGCCTTCTGCCCTCCCATGTTCATCTGAAAATATGTGTTCTCCCGGCAGTTGTTGTCCCCAGATGAGAGTTCCCTTGTGCTGCCTCAGTTGAATCTCCTTTACTTGACAGAGATGTGCCTGAGCAGCGGCCCTCCCCAGCCCTATCCCAAATCATACTTATTTTGCATAGGAGATACCATGGTCATAAAGATTGTTCTCCCAGGGTGAGGTTCATTCATTGCATTCTGTGTATGCTGACCCCTGTGATTTCCCCAAATGTGGGAAACTCAACTGCATTATTTGTGGTAGTGGGGGACTGTGTTTGTGTTTTCCTCTGGTCAGCTCTGGTAAAAGTCAGATTTCTTTGTCTCAGATCTTCCTCTAGCCTTGTTCTTCTTTCGAGAGTTCCATTGTGCTGCCTCAGTTTGATCTCCTTCACTTGACAGGGGGGTACCCGAGCAGCGACCCTCCCCAGCTCTAGCCCAACTCCTACATAACTGCCAGGTGAGATACTATGATCATGAAGGTGCTTCTCCCAGGGCAAGGCTCACCCATTGCACTCTGGGTGTGCTGCTCCTGCGATTTCCCCAAATGTGGGAAACTTGACTGCATAATTTGCGTTTCCCCTGGTCGGCTCTCGTATAATTCAGATCTCTTTGTCTCAGGTCTCTCTCCAGCCTAGTTTGCTGTCTGTTTCCACTTCTCTTTTCTTGAGCCGCTGCCTTCTATGCCCTTGTGCACTCTCCTGACTTCTCCTGTCTGCTTACTTTGTGCCTTCCAACGCACAATGCAAACTACAGGTAGTGCTGCAGGGCCCACACCCTTTTACTTGCCTTTCAGAGCAGCTCTGGAGCTGTTACAGTGCCCAGCTGCTGCAAGAAATCAGCTTGAATGCTTCAGGGGCTGGGGCATAGCCAACATGAGCCCCACACCGACGGAGGGTGGAGGTGTTTAATGCGAACTAAGGGTCATCCAAGCGCCGCAAAAGGCCGCCATGCCCTGCATACCCCTTTTCTCTTTTCATATGCAGATGAGGGTTCCAGCCAACTTTGGCCCACTGCTTGGATGACATCACCGTATGCAAATACGTCTTCTGTAGACCTTCCCCCAGGAATGCTTGTACTAGTTGTTGCATTTGGTTTGTTGTTTGGGGTGCTTCAGTATTAGGCAGCCTTCTGCTCTCCCATGTTCATCTGAAAATATGTGTTCTCCCTGCAGTTGTTGTCCCCAGATGAGAGTTCTCTTGTGCTGCCTCAGTTGAATCTCCTTTACTTGACAGAGATGTGCCTGAGCAGCGGCCCTCCCCAGCCCTATCCCAAATCATACTTATTTTGCATAGGAGATACCATGGTCATGAAGATTGTTCTTCCAGGGTGAGGTTCATTCATTGCATTCTGGGTATGCTGACCCCTGTGATTTCCCCAAATGTGGGAAACTCGACTGCATTATTTGTGGTAGTGGGGGACTGTGTTTGTGCTTTCCTCTGGTCAGCTCTGGTAAAAGTCAGATTTCTTTGTCTCAGATCTTCCTCTAGCCTTGTTCTTTTTTTGAGAGTTTCCTTGTGCTGCCTCAGTTGGATTTCCTTCACTTGACAGGGGGGTGCCCGAGCAGCGACCCTCCCCAGCTCTAGCCCAACTCCTACTTACCTGCCAGGTGAGATACTATGATCAGGAAGGTGCTTCTCCCAGGGCAAGGCTCACCCATTGCACTCTGGGTGTGCTGCTCCTACGATTTCCCCAAATGTGGGACACTTGACTACATAATTTGTGTTTCCTCTGGTCGGCTACTCGTATAATTCAGATCTCTTTGTCTCAGGTCTCTCTCCAGCCTAGTTTGCTGTCTGTTTCCACTTCTCTTTTCTTGAGCCCCTGCCCTTGCCCTTGTGCACTCTCCTGACTTCTCCTGTCTGCTTACTTTGTGCCTTCCAACGCACAATGCAAATTACAGGTAGTGCTGCAGGGCCAACACCCTTTTACTTGCCTTACAGAGCAGCTCTGGAGCTGTTACAGTGCCCAGCTGCTGCAAGAAATCAGCTTGAATGCTTCAGGGGCTGGGGCATAGCCAACATGAGCCCCACACCGACGGAGGGTGGAGGTGTTTAATGCGAACTAAGGGTCATCCAAGCGCCGCAAAAGGCCGCCATGCCCTGCATACCCCTTTTCTCTTTTCATATGCAGATGAGGGTTCCAGCCAACTTTGGCCCACTGCTTGGATGACATCACCGTATGCAAATCCGTCTTCTGCAGACCTTTTCCCAGGAATGCTTGTACTAGTTGTTGCATTTGGTTTGTTGTTTGGGGGTGCTTCAGTATTAGGCAGCCTTCTGCTCTCCCATGTTCATCTGAAAATATGTGTTCTCCCTGCAGTTGTTGTCCCCAGATGAGAGTTCCCTTGTGCTGCCTCAGTTGAATCTCCTTTACTTGACAGAGATGTGCCTGAGCAGCGGCCCTCCCCAGCCCTATCCCAAATCATACTTATTTTGCATAGGAGATACCATTGTCATGAAGATTGTTCTCCCAGGGTGAGGTTCATTCATTGCATTCTGGGTATGCTGACCCCTGTCATTTCCCCAAATGTGGGAAACTCGACTGCATTATTTGTGGTAGTGGGGGACTGTGTTTGTGCTTTCCTCTGGTCAGCTCTGGTAAAAGTCAGATTTCTTTGTCTCAGATCTTCCTCTAGCCTTGTTCTTTTTTCGAGAGTTTCCTTGTGCTGCCTCAGTTGGATCTCCTTCACTTGACAGGGGGGTGCCCGAACAGCGACCCTCCCCAGCTCTAGCCCAACTCCTACTTACCTGCCAGGTGAGATACTATGATCAGGAAGGTGCTTCTCCCAGGGCAAGGCTCACCCAATGCACTCTGGGTGTGCTGCTCCTACGATTTCCCCAAATGTGGGACACTTGATTACATAATTTGTGTTTCCTCTGGTCGGCTCTCGTATAATTCAGATCTCTTTGTCTCAGGTCTCTCTCCAGCCTAGTTTGCTGTCTGTTTCCACTTCTCTTTTCTTGAGCCGCTCCCTTCTATGCCCTTGTGCACTATCCTGACTTCTCCCGTCTGCTTACTTTGTGCCTTCCAACGCACAATGCAAACTACAGGTAGTGCTGCAGGGCCCACACCCTTTTACTTGCTTTACAGAGCAGCTCTGGAGCTGTTACAGTGCCCAGCTGCTGCAAGAAATCAGCTTGAATGCTTCAGGGGCTGGGGCATAGCCAACATGAGCCCCACACCGAAGGAAGGTGGAGGTGTTTAATGCAAACTAGGGGTCATCCAAGCGCCGCAAAAGGCCGCCATGCCCTGCACACCCCTTTTTTATTTTCATATGCAGACGAGGGTTGAAGCCAACTTTGACCCACTGCTTGGATGACATCACCATATGCAAATCCATCTGCTGCAGGCCTTCCCCCAGGAATGCTTGCACTAGTAGTTGCATTTGGTTTGTTGTTTGGGGGTGCTTCAGTGTTAGGCAGCCTTCTGCCCTCCCATGTTCATCTGAAAATATGTGTTCTCCCTGCAGTTGTTGTCCCCAGATGAGAGTTCCCTTGTGTTGCCTCAGTTGAATCTCCTTTACTTGACAGAGATGTGCCTGAGCAGCTGCCCTCCCCAGCCCTATCCCAAATCATACTTATTTTGCATAGGAGATACCATGGTCATGAAGATTGTTCTCCCAGGGTGAGGTTCATTCATTGCACTCTGGGTATGCTGACCCCTGTGATTTCCCCAAATGTGGGAAACTCGACTGCATTATTTGTGGTAGTGGGGGACTGCGTTTGTGCTTTCCTCTGGTCAGCTCTGGTAAAAGTCAGATTTCTTTGTCTCAGATCTTCCTCTAGCCTTGTTCTTCTTTCGAGAGTTCCCTTGTGCTGCCTCAGTTGGATCTCCTTCACTTGACAGGGGGTGCCCGAGCAGCAATCCTCCACAGCTCTAGCCCAACTCCTACTTACCTGCCAGGTGAGATACTATGATGTTCACTGTTAGGGCAATCAGGATGTGGAATTCCCTGCCAGGGAAGGTGGTAATGGCGGACTCTGTAATTGGATTTAAAAAAGGAATGGATACATTTCTGAATGAAAAAGCTATCCAAGGTTATAATACTTAAAATATCAACATGGTTAATCCGGGGGTAACATGAGTTATAGTAGCTAACTAGTCATAAAACATTATTCAGCAAGTATGTAGAATCATCACAACTTAAAACAGGTTGAACACGATGGGCAATTTGCCTCTATTCAACCTCAAAAACTATGTTACTATATGTTACTATATTACTATGTTACTGTAGTATACAGAACACCACAATGTAATGAGCAGTGATAGTGAGCACTGATGAGGATACTAGAACTGACACTGAGCAGCAAGATGCAGCACTGGACTATTAGTAATGTACTGTAGTATGCTGAGCACCACAATGCAGCACAAGACAATGAGCAGTGATACTGAGCACTGATGAGGATACTACTGAGAACTGACACTGAGCAGGAGAGACACACTACTAGTATTACTGAGCAGCAATAAGTAACCACTGATACTGAGCACTGATATTGAGATTTCCACTGAGAGAACATAGCCACGTCCTCTCCGCTCTTTCTTCAATGCACGAGTAAAAATGGCGGCAACGCGCAGCTCTTTATATGGAATCCGAATCTCGAGAGAATCCGACAGCGGGATGATGACATTTTCCCTTGTTCAGGTTTTCCGAGTCAGGCGGGAACAACCGAGCCTGCCTCGGACCAGTGTAAACCACATGGAGTTCGTCGGGAATTCGGTTCTCGGAGAACCGAACCCGCTCCTCTCTACCTTATACCCATCAATTTTTTTATTTTCAATCTAAGCCCCTGCAGTTTTCTGTAAGCATCTGCTTCGCTATGATGATCAACAAGTCACAAGGGCAAACACTCAGGGCTTGAGGCGTAGATCTTAGGACCAGCTGCTACAAGCATGGCAGAGGTGTCACTATCACTGGTGACACCCAGAGAGGTGGCGAAGGAGATTGTAATGCAGTGCGCGCAGATAAGCAGCGCAATGGTAAAAAGGAGGCATGGTTTCATAGGTAGGGGCGTGGCCTGGTGGCCTGAATCTACATTTTGTTGCTCCGGGTGTCCCGGGGGTTGGGGGCTGCACCCGGGGACTAGTGTGTGTGCGGTGCTGGCTCCTGCACAGTGACAGGGCATGGCCACCCAGCATGACGCCTCCATTCTTGACCATGCTGTAATTGCAGTCGCACTGCAGTTCAGCGTGATCATAAAAAATGGTGTAGCCTCCTGCTGGTGCAAACTGTATGTGCGCGCAGGAAGCCGCCACCATTTTTGTGATCACAGCGGCTGAATGTGATGTCATACAGCCGCTGTGACCACGCCCCCTGTGTCTCCTCCGTTGCAGACCCCATTTTGAAGCCTTGCCCCCGCACCGCTCCATCCCTGACTTGGAAATGGAGTGTTGCTGACCCCCCTCTCCCCCCCCCGCCCCGATTGACAGGCAGAGGCGATCGCATTCTCTGCGGGGTGCCGCAGAAAATGCAGGCACATGCGTATGCTGTTAGCAATTTTTGCAGTTGGATCGCTTATTGTGATTGCATTCCAACCTGAATCAGGCCCTATTACCTATCACAATGCGCTGCGGGCAGTACAAAATTGGGTTAATATAGGAGTAAAACTCCCAGACCTGTGCTCCTTAACTGTACCTGGTGGCTAGTGGAGCGGCTGCCCAGTAATCAGTGTCCACGCCAGTGCGCACACGGTCCACCCCCTACGGCCACGCTCCCCTTCATCAGCGGCCTCGTGATCCGGAAGGGCGGTGTGTGTGTGACTGACCTTAGGAAGAAACTGGAGCCTCCGCTGCAGTGACCCAGCAACCAGGGCACGGGAGTATACAGCGCCGCTGGGAGTGATGAAGCTGCAGTAAAGATGTCTATTAGACCTAGCCTGCTGCAGCCCTTGTAGATTCTCATAAAACAAGTTCTTCTTTTCTTGTCAAAATTAATAGCTAAGAATAGGCTGCCTGAGGCAGGCCCCTGTTAAGTGGCCTGCTACTGAAGGCACCAACTACAAACTGAGCTCCCTGTTCATGGAAGCGGGGTTATAGAGGAGGATGCGCTGAGCATCTTGGGAACAGTCAAAAGCTTTGAGCCGGTTGGTGCCTCAGATCAAGATCCTACTCTACACCCCAATGTGAATCCTTGTGGAGTCCAGTGTACCCCACAGAAGAAATTAATGTGTCACACCCATTGGCAGCAACCTTAGAATAGCTGCTGACGGGCACAATTGAGAAAGGAAGGGGGGGGGGACATTTGAATCCAGCACATAGATGCAATTCAAATATGTAATTTGTACCTTCCTATTTTAAAATATAATGGATGAACCTCACCCTGTGAGAACAATCTTCATGATCAAGAGATCTCATATGCAAAATAAGTATGAGTTGGGATAGGGCTGGGGAGGGTGGCTGCTCGGGCAGCCCCTCCCCCGTCAAGTTAAGGAGATTCAACTGAGGACGCACAAGGGAACTCTCGTCTGGGGACAACAACTGCAGGGAGACCACATCTGTTCAGATGAACATGGGAGGGTGGAAGGCTGCCTAATATTGAAGCACCATCAAATATCAAACCATATGCAACAACTAGTACAAGCATTCCTGGGGGAAGGTCTGCAGAAGACGGATTTGCATACGGTGATGTCATCCAAGATGTGGGCCAAAGTTGGCTGGAACCCTCATCTGCATATGAAAAGAGAAAAGGGGCATGCAGGGCATGGCGGCCTTTTGCGGTGCTTGGATGACCCCTAGTTCGCATTAAACACCCCCACCCTCCTTTGGTGTGGGGCTCATGTTGGCCATGCCCCATCCCCTGAAGCATTCAAGCTGATTTCTTGCAGCAGCTGGGCACTGTAACAGCTCCAGAGCTGTTCTGTAAGGCAAGTAAAAGGGTGTGGGCCCTGCAGCACCACCTGTAGTTCGCATTGTGCGTTGGAAGGCACAAAGTAAGCAGACGGGAGGAGAAGTCAGGATAGTGCGCAAGGGCATCCTTTTCTCTTAGTCCGTAGAGGATGCTGGGGTCACATTAAGAACCATGGGGTATAGACGGGATCCGCAAGAGACATGGGCACTTTAAGACTTTCAAAGGGTGTGAACTGGCTCCTCCCTCTATGCCCCTCCTCCAGACTCCAGTTATAGGAACTGTGCCCAGGGAGACGGACATTTCGAGGAAAGGATTTATTGTTAAACTAAGGTGAGCATCTTACCAGCTCACACCTTAAGCATGCCGCAGAACGTGGCATTCAACAGAACACAAGCCAACGGCATGAACAATTGCAGCAAAAAGCTGACCAGAACCATAACATAACATGTGTATAACCACAAGTAATAACTGCAGACACAGTATGGACTGGGACGGTATGGACAGTATGGACCTCTACGGACTAAGAGAAAAGGATTTACCGGTAGGTATTAAAATCCTATTTTCTCATACGACCTAGAGGATGCTGGGGTCACATTAAGAACCATGGGGTTATACCAAAGCTCTTGAACGGGTGGGAGAGTGCGTACGACTCTGCAGTCGAATGACCCAACTTGAGGTTATCATCAGCCAAGGTATCAAACTTGTAAAACTTAGCAAAAGTGTTTACTTAATAGCTGCTCGGCAAAGTTGCAATGCCGAGACTCCCCGACCAGCTGCCCAGGATGAACCCACCTTTCTAGTAGAATGGGTCTTCACCTAATTCAGTAACGGCAATCCTGCCATGGAATGAGCATGCTGAATCTTACCACAGATCCAGCGCATAATGGTCTACATGGAAGCAGGACACCCAATCCTGTTGGGAGCATACAGGACAAACAGAGCCTCTGTTTTCCTAATCTGAACCGTTCTGGTGACATAAATTTTCAAAGTTCTGACCACAGCCAGAGACTTTGACTCAACGAAGGTGTCAGTGGCCAAAGGCACCATGTGGAAAGATGAACCACCTTCGGCAGAAATTGTTGACGTGTCCTCAATTCTGCTCTATCTTCATGAAAGATCAAATAAAGGCTCTTGTGATACTGCATGGTTTGTACTGTTTTCCATGTGCTCCCAGATCTTTCAAGCAAGTAGCATGGTCAAGAAAGTTCTGTTTGAAAAGAAACAACATTTACTGTCATTGTTATAGAATTTGGGAGAAAAAACAAGAAGAAATCTGCACTGTTGACGCACTGGACAGAATGAATGAATCATAAAATATAACCTTTATTAAGTATGTATTAAAATTGGATAAATATTAATATTATTATCCCAAACTGCAGTGAAACATAAAGGTTAAAATCACAGAACTAACATACATGTGCATAAGAAGAATAAAGAGATGTGAAAAAAAGGTTTAAAAAGCGTGTCCGTGTGTGATTATTTTTGAAGGCACAACCCTGGCGGGGTTGTTTATATAGATATATATGTTGCTAATAATCACTTTCTAGCGTAATGTTATTAAATAGCTGTTAGTATCTATGTCGTCAGGTACCACTGGGTCGTATCCTATATACTCCCTTCACTCAATAGGGGTTACCTCCCGGGAAGCCATCCCCATTGGGAATGAAAATTTTAAAGCCTACTGTTAGTGCTTCATCTACACGTTATAGCCCTGAATTTTCCAATGCCTAGCTCTTTGCAAAAGAGAGATATCGGCAAGGAAAAGCTGTATTGTACCTTTGCATTTTTCTCCCAAACGAAAGACACTAGAATGAAAATTTTAAAGCCTCCTGTTAGTGCTTCATCTACACGTTATAGCCCTGAATTTTCCAATGCCTATTTCTTTGCAAAAGAGAGATATCGGCAAGGAAAAGCTTTATTGTACCTTTGCATTTTTCTCCCAAACGAAGGACACTAGAATGAAAATTTTAAAGCCTCCTATTAGTGCTTCATCTACACGTTATAGCCCTGAATTTTCCAATGCCTATTTCTTTGCAAAAGAGAGATATCGGCAAGGAAAAGCTGTATTGTACCTTTGCATTTTTCTCCCAAACGAAGGACACTAGAATGAAAATTTTAAAGCCTCCTGTTAGTGCTTCATCTACACGTTATAGCCCAGAATTTTCCAATGCCTATCTCTTTGCAAAAGAGAGATATCGGCAAGGAAAAGCAGCATTGTACCTTTGCATTTTTCTCCCAAACGAAAGACACTAGAATGAAAATTGTAAAGCCTCCTGTTAGTGCTTCATCTACACGTTATAGCCCTGCATTTTCCAATGCCTATCTCTTTGCAAAAGAGAGATATCGGCAAGGAAAAGCAGCATTGTACCTTTGCATTTTTCTCCCAAACGAAAGTCACTAGAATGAAAATTGTAAAGCCTCCTGTTAGTGCTTCATCTACACGTTATAGCCCTGCATTTTCCAATGCCTAGCTATTTGCAAAAGAGAGATATTGGCAAGGAAAAGCTGTATTGTACCTTTGCATTTTTCTCCCAAACGAAAGACACTAGAATGAAAATTTTAAAGCCTCCTGTTAGTGCTTCATCTACACGTTATAGCCCTGAATTTTCCAATGCTTATCTCTTTGCAAAAGAGAGATATCGGCAAGGAAAAGCAGCATTGTACTTTTGCATTTTTCTCCCAAACGAAAGACACTAGAATGAAAATTTTAAAGCCTCCTGTTAGTGCTTCATCTACACGTTATAGCCCTGAATTTTCCAATGCCTAGCTCTTTGCAAAAGAGAGATATTGGCAAGGAAAAGCTGTATTGTACCTTTGCATTTTTCTCCCAAACGAAGGACACTAGATTGAAAATTTTTAAGCCTCCTATTAGTGCTTCATCTACACGTTATAGCCCTGAATTTTCCAATGCCTAGCTCTTTGCAAAAGAGAGATATCGGCAAGGAAAAGCGGTATTGTACCTTTGCATTTTTCTCCCAAACGAAATACACTAGAATGAAAATTTTAAAGCCTCCTGTTAGTGCTTCATCTACACGTTACAGCCCTGAATTTTCCAATGCCTATCTCTTTGCAAAAGAGAGATATCGGCAAGGAAAAGCTGTATTGCAGGGCTGGCTCCAGGCCTACTAGCACCCTGAGCGAGAAAATGTAAAAGCGCCCCCCCCCCATGCGCGCGCCGAAGGCGCGCGCGCGTCCCCGGAAAAGTGGGTGTGGCCTCTGGAAAAGTGGGCGTGGCATCGTAACTTCATATCATCAAACTATAAACATATTTTCACACAATTAGCAGCCTTACACATAGCCACAGTAGTGTTCCTTACACACAATGTCTCCAGTATAGTGCCAGATACACATAATGTGCAGTGCCAGCTACACATGACATGCAGCGCAGCAGTGCCAGCTACACATGACATGCCCCGCAGCAGTGCCAGCTACACATGACATGCCCCGCAGCAGTGCCAGCTACACATGACATGCCCCGCAGCAGTGCCAGCTACACATGACATGCCCCGCACCAGTGCCAGCTACACATGACATGCCCCGCAGCAGTGCCAGCTACACATGACATGCCCCGCAGCAGTGCCAGCTACACATGATAGTGTTCACTTTTTAGGGCATGGTGCTGATCACAGGGAGGGCACATTTTTAAGTTAGGAGGGCAAAATGATGTACATACTGCTTGTTGTTCTCATACCTATATGTCAAAGCATGGACAGTGCGCGCCGAAGGCGCGCAGCAAAAATTAAGGGGAGTTACTTCGTGGGGAAGGTACGTGGCCACATAATAGTGGCAATTTGCATTACACCACACAGTAGTGCAGCTAATACACACTGCACCAGGTAGAACCTCCTATACACTTTGCGCCAGGCACAGCACTGAGACACATTGCCTAGCCACAGACGCCTAGCGGGAACACTACATGACATGCTCCCCAGCAGTGCCAGCTACACGTGACATGCCCCCCAGCAGTGCCAGCTACACGTGACATGCTCCCCAGCAGTGCCAGCTACACGCGACATGCTCCCCAGCAGTGCCAGCTACACGCGACATGCTCCCCAGCAGTGCCAGCTACACGCGACATGCTCCCCAGCAGTGCCAGCTACACGCGACATGCTCCCCAGCAGTGCCAGCTACACGCGACATGCTCCCCAGCAGTGCCAGCTACACGTGACATGCCCCCCCCAGCAGTGCCAGCTACACGTGACATGCCCCCCAGCAGTGCCAGCTACATAAATGGCCACACAGTGCCAGATATGCACCCACAGTGCCATATATAAAAATGCCCCCACAGTGCCAGATATGCCCCCAAAGGGCCAGATACATAAATGCCCCCAGTGCCAGATACATAAATGCCCACACATTGCCAGATGCATAAATGCCCCCAGTGCCAGATGCATAAGTGCCCACACAGTGCCAGATGCATTATTGCCCCTCACAGTGTCAGATACATTAATGCCCCCAGTGCCAGATATGCCCCCACAGTGCCAGATACATTAATGCCCCCAGTGCCAGATATGTCCCCACAGTACCAGATAAATAAATGCCCCCCACAGTGCCAGATAAATAAATGCCCCCACAGTGCCAGATAAATAAATGCCCCCAGTGCCAGATAAA
Organism: Pseudophryne corroboree; assembly: GCF_028390025.1. NCBI lineage: Eukaryota > Metazoa > Chordata > Amphibia > Anura > Myobatrachidae > Pseudophryne > Pseudophryne corroboree. The sequence continues at coordinate 225,597 of NW_026970474.1, read as the reverse complement.
TAAGTGCCCCCACAGTGCAGATATACCCCCACAGTGCCAGATACATAAATACCCCCACAGTGCCGATATGCCCTCCCAGTGCCAGATACAGAAATGCCCCCACAGTGCCAGATACATACATGCCCCCACAGTGCAGATACATAAATGCCCCCACAGCGCAGATACATAAATGCCCCCACAGCGCAGATATGCCCCCACAGTGCCAGAAATGCCCCCACAGTGCCAGATATATGCCCCCACAGTGCCAGATAAATAAATGCCCCCAGTGCCAGATAAATAAGTGCCCCCACAGTGCCAGATAAATAAATGCCCCCAGTGCCAGATAAATGAATGCCCCCCAGTGCCAGATAAATAAGTGCCCCCACAGTGCAGATATACCCCCACAGTGCCAGATACATAAATACCCCCACAGTGCCGATATGCCCCCCCAGTGCCAGATAAATAAATGCCCCCACAGTGCCAGATAAATAATTGCCCCCAGTGCCAGATAAATAAATGCCCCCAGTGCCAGATAAATAAGTGCCCCCACAGTGCAGATATACCCCCCCAGTGCCAGATACAGAAATGCCCCCACAGTGCCAGATACATACATGCCCCCACAGTGCCAGATACAGTAATGCCCCCTCACAGTGCACAGATAAATGTCCCCCCCCACAGTGCCAGATAAATGAATGCCCCCCAGTGCCCCCACAGTGCCAGATAAATGCCCCCCACAGTGCCACATGTGCCCCCAGTACCTGCTGTGCCGAGGCCGAGGGAGGGTGAGTGCTGCTGTGCTGCCGAGGGAGGGTGAGTGCTGCTGTGCGCGCCCGCTGTCTGTGCAGCGCCGGTGTCTGACATCAGACGCCGGCGCCGCATAGCGCACAGTGCCAGCCGGGACTCGGAGGACAGCAGGGGAGATCAGGGCCGGCTCCAGGCTCCGACATGGCGGCGCCAGCGCACGGCGCCCATTAAGGGTGGCGCCCTGCGCGGCCGCTCGAGTCGAACATGCCTCGAGCCGGCCCTGCTGTATTGTACCTTTGCATTTTTCTCCCAAACGAAGGACACTAGAATGAAAATTTTAAAGCCTCCTATTAGTGCTTCATCTACACGTTATAGCCCTGAATTTTTCAATGCCTATCTCTTTGCAAAAGAGAGCTATCGGCAAGGAAAAGCTGTATTGTACCTTTGCAGTTTTCTCCCAAACGAAGGACACTAGAATGAAAATTTTAAAGCCCCCTGTTAGTGCTTCATCTACACGTTATAGCCCTGAATTTTCCAATGCCTATCTCTTTGCAAAAGAGAGATATCGGCAAGGAAAAGCTGTATTGTACCTTTGCATTTTTCTCCCAAACGAAAGACACTAGAATGAAAATTTTAAAGCCTCCTGTTAGTGCTTCATCTACACGTTATAGCCCTGAATTTTCCAATGCCTATCTCTTTGCAAAAGAGAGATATCGGCAAGGAAAAGCTGTATTGTACCTTTGCATTTTTCTCCCAAACGAAAGACACTAGAATGAAAATTTTAAAGCCTCCTGTTAGTGCTTCATCTACACGTTATAGCCCTGCATTTTCCAATGCCAATCTCTTTGCAAAAGAGAGATATCGGCAAGGAAAAGCAGCATTGTACCTTTGCATTTTTCTCCCAAACGAAAGACACTAGAATGAAAATTGTAAAGCCTCCTGTTAGTGCTTCATCTACACGTTATAGCCCTGCATTTTCCAATGCCTAGCTCTTTGCAAAAGAGAGATATTGGCAAGGAAAAGCTGTATTGTACCTTTGCATTTTTCTCCCAAACGAAAGACACTAGAATGAAAATTTTAAAGCCTCCTGTTAGTGCTTCATCTACACGTTATAGCCCTGAATTTTCCAATGCTTATCTCTTTGCAAAAGAGAGATATTGGCAAGGAAAAGCAGCATTGTACTTTTGCATTTTTCTCCCAAACGAAAGACACTAGAATGAAAATTTTAAAGCCTCCTGTTAGTGCTTCATCTACACGTTATAGCCCTGAATTTTCCAATGCCTAGCTCTTTGCAAAAGAGAGATATTGGCAAGGAAAAGCTGTATTGTACCTTTGCATTTTTCTCCCAAACGAAGGACACTAGATTGAACATTTTAAAGCCTCCTATTAGTGCTTCATCTACACGTTATAGCCCTGAATTTTCCAATGCCTAGCTCTTTGCAAAAGAGAGATATCGGCAAGGAAAAGCGGTATTGTACCTTTGCATTTTTCTCCCAAACGAAATACACTAGAATGAAAATTTTAAAGCCTCCTGTTAGTGCTTCATCTACACGTTATAGCCCTGAATTTTCCAATGCCTATCTCTTTGCAAAAGAGAGATATCGGCAAGGAAAAGCTGTATTGTACCTTTGCATTTTTCTCCCAAACGAAGGACACTAGAATGAAAATTTTAAAGCCTCCTATTAGTGCTTCATCTACACGTTATAGCCCTGAATTTACCAATGCCTATCTCTTTGCAAAAGAGAGATATCGGCAAGGAAAAGCTGTATTGTACCTTTGCAGTTTTCTCCCAAACGAAGGACACTAGAATGAAAATTTTAAAGCCTCCTGTTAGTGCTTCATCTACACGTTATAGCCCTGAATTTTCCAATGCCTATCTCTTTGCAAAAGAGAGATATCGGCAAGGAAAAGCTGTATTGTACCTTTGCATTTTTCTCCCAAACGAAAGACACTAGAATGAAAATTTTAAAGCCTCCTATTAGTGCTTCATCTACACGTTATAGCCCTGAATTTACCAATGCCTATCTCTTTGCAAAAGAGAGATATCGGCAAGGAAAAGCTGTATTGTACCTTTGCATTTTTCTCCCAAACGAAAGACACTAGAATGAAAATTTTAAAGCCTCCTGTTAGTGCTTCATCTACACGTTATAGCCCTGAATTTTCCAATGCCTATCTCTTTGCAAAAGAGAGATATCGGCAAGGAAATGCTGTATTGTACCTTTGCATTTTTCTCCCAAACGAAAGACACTAGAATGAAAATTTTAAAGCCTCCTGTTAGTGCTTCATCTACACGTTATAGCCCTGAATTTTCCAATGCTTATCTCTTTGCAAAAGAGAGATATTGGCAAGGAAAAGCAGCATTGTACTTTTGCATTTTTCTCCCAAACGAAAGACACTAGAATGAAAATTTTAAAGCCTCCTGTTAGTGCTTCATCTACACGTTATAGCCCTGAATTTTCCAATGCCTAGCTCTTTGCAAAAGAGAGATATTGGCAAGGAAAAGCTGTATTGTACCTTTGCATTTTTCTCCCAAACGAAGGACACTAGATTGAACATTTTAAAGCCTCCTATTAGTGCTTCATCTACACGTTATAGCCCTGAATTTTCCAATGCCTAGCTCTTTGCAAAAGAGAGATATCGGCAAGGAAAAGCGGTATTGTACCTTTGCATTTTTCTCCCAAACGAAATACACTAGAATGAAAATTTTAAAGCCTCCTGTTAGTGCTTCATCTACACGTTATAGCCCTGAATTTTCCAATGCCTATCTCTTTGCAAAAGAGAGATATCGGCAAGGAAAAGCTGTATTGTACCTTTGCATTTTTCTCCCAAACGAAGGACACTAGAATGAAAATTTTAAAGCCTCCTATTAGTGCTTCATCTACACGTTATAGCCCTGAATTTACCAATGCCTATCTCTTTGCAAAAGAGAGATATCGGCAAGGAAAAGCTGTATTGTACCTTTGCAGTTTTCTCCCAAACGAAGGACACTAGAATGAAAATTTTAAAGCCTCCTGTTAGTGCTTCATCTACACGTTATAGCCCTGAATTTTCCAATGCCTATCTCTTTGCAAAAGAGAGATATCGGCAAGGAAAAGCTGTATTGTACCTTTGCATTTTTCTCCCAAACGAAAGACACTAGAATGAAAATTTTAAAGCCTCCTATTAGTGCTTCATCTACACGTTATAGCCCTGAATTTACCAATGCCTATCTCTTTGCAAAAGAGAGATATCGGCAAGGAAAAGCTGTATTGTACCTTTGCATTTTTCTCCCAAACGAAAGACACTAGAATGAAAATTTTAAAGCCTCCTGTTAGTGCTTCATCTACACGTTATAGCCCTGAATTTTCCAATGCCTATCTCTTTGCAAAAGAGAGATATCGGCAAGGAAATGCTGTATTGTACCTTTGCATTTTTCTCCCAAACGAAAGACACTAGAATGAAAATTTTAAAGCCTCCTGTTAGTGCTTCATCTACACGTTATAGCCCTGAATTTTCCAATGCTTATCTCTTTGCAAAAGAGAGATATTGGCAAGGAAAAGCAGCATTGTACTTTTGCATTTTTCTCCCAAACGAAAGACACTAGAATGAAAATTTTAAAGCCTCCTGTTAGTGCTTCATCTACACGTTATAGCCCTGAATTTTCCAATGCCTAGCTCTTTGCAAAAGAGAGATATTGGCAAGGAAAAGCTGTCTTGTACCTTTGCATTTTTCTCCCAAACGAAGGACACTAGATTGAACATTTTAAAGCCTCCTATTAGTGCTTCATCTACACGTTATAGACCTGAATTTTCCAATGCCTAGCTCTTTGCAAAAGAGAGATATCGGCAAGGAAAAGCGGTATTGTACCTTTGCATTTTTCTCCCAAACGAAATACACTAGAATGAAAATTTTAAAGCCTCCTGTTAGTGCTTCATCTACACGTTATAGCCCTGAATTTTCCAATGCCTATCTCTTTGCAAAAGAGAGATATCGGCAAGGAAAAGCTGTATTGTACCTTTGCATTTTTCTCCCAAACGAAGGACACTAGAATGAAAATTTTAAAGCCTCCTATTAGTGCTTCATCTACACGTTATAGCCCTGAATTTACCAATGCCTATCTCTTTGCAAAAGAGAGATATCGGCAAGGAAAAGCTGTATTGTACCTTTGCAGTTTTCTCCCAAACGAAGGACACTAGAATGAAAATTTTAAAGCCTCCTGTTAGTGCTTCATCTACACGTTATAGCCCTGAATTTTCCAATGCCTATCTCTTTGCAAAAGAGAGATATCGGCAAGGAAAAGCTGTATTGTACCTTTGCATTTTTCTCCCAAACGAAAGACACTAGAATGAAAATTTTAAAGCCTCCTATTAGTGCTTCATCTACACGTTATAGCCCTGAATTTACCAATGCCTATCTCTTTGCAAAAGAGAGATATCGGCAAGGAAAAGCTGTATTGTACCTTTGCATTTTTCTCCCAAACGAAAGACACTAGAATGAAAACTTTAAAGCCTCCTGTTAGTGCTTCATCTACACGTTATAGCCCTGAATTTTCCAATGCCTATCTCTTTGCAAAAGAGAGATATCGGCAAGGAAATGCTGTATTGTACCTTTGCATTTTTCTCCCAAACGAAAGACACTAGAATGAAAATTTTAAAGCCTCTTGTTAGTGCTTCATCTACACGTTATAGCCCTGCATTTTCCAATGCCTATCTCTTTGCAAAAGAGAGATATCGGCAAGGAAAAGCTGCATTGTACCTGTGCATTTTTCTCCCAAACGAAAGACACTAGAATGAAAATTTTAAAGCCTACTGTTAGTGCTTCATCTACACGTTAATGCCCTGAATTTTCCAATGCCTAGCTCTTTGCAAAAGAGAGATATCGGCAAGGAAAAGCTGTATTGTACCTTTGCATTTTTCTCCCAAACGAAGGACACTAGAATGAAAATTTTAAAGCCTCCTATTAGTGCTTCATCTACACGTTATAGCCCTGAATTTTCCAATGCCTATCTCTTTGCAAAAGAGAGATATCGGCAAGGAAAAGCTGTATTGTACCTTTGCATTTTTCTCCCAAAAGAAGGACACTAGAATGAAAATTTTAAAGCCTCCTGTTAGTGCTTCATCTACACGTTATAGCCCAGAATTTTCCAATGCCTATCTCTTTGCAAAAGAGAGATATCGGCAAGGAAAAGCTGTCTTGTACCTTTGCATTTTTCTCCCAAACGAAGGACACTAGAAAGAAAATTTTAAAGCCTCCTGTTAGGCCATCATCTACACGACATAGCCCTGAATTTTCCAATGCGTAGCTCTTTGCAAAAGAGAGATATTGGCAAGGAAAAGCTGTCTTGTACCTTTGCATTTTTCTCCCAAACGAAGGACACTAGAAAGAAAATTTTAAAGCCTCCTGTTAGGCCATCATCTACACGACATAGCCCTGAATTTTCCAATGCGCAGCTCTTTGCAAAAGAGAGATATTGGCAAGGAAAAGCTGTATTGTACCATTGCATTTTTCTCCCAAATGAAGGACACTAGAAAGAAAATTTTAAAGCCTCCTGTTAGGCCATCATCTACACGACATAGCCCTGAATTTTCCAATGCGCAGCTCTTTGCAAAAGAGAGATATTGGCAAGGAAAAGCTGTCTTGTACCATTGCATTTTTCTCCCAAATGAAGGACACTAGAAAGAAAATTTTAAAGCCTCCTGTTAGGCCATCATCTACACGACATAGCCCTGAATTTTCCAATGCGCAGCTCTTTGCAAAAGAGAGATATTGGCAAGGAAAAGCTGTCTTGTACCTTTGCATTTTTCTCCCAAACGAAGGTCACTAGAAAGAAAATTTTAAAGCCTCCTGTTAGGCCGTCATCTACACGACATAGCCCTGAATTTTCCAATGAGTAGCTCTTTGCAAAAGAGAGATATTGGCAAGGAAAAGCTGTCTTGTACCTTTGCATTTTTCTCCCAAACGAAGGACACTAGAATGAAAATTTTAAAGCCTCCTGTTAGTGCTTCATCTACACGTTATAGCCCTGCATTTTCCAATGCCTATCTCTTTGCAAAAGAGAGATATCGGCAAGGAAAAGCAGCATTGTACTTTTGCATTTTTCTCCCAAACGAAAGACACTAGAATGAAAATTTTAAAGCCTCCTGTTAGGCCATCATCTACACGACATAGCCCTGAATTTTCCAATGCGCAGCTCTTTGCAAAAGAGAGATATTGGCAAGGAAAAGCTGTCTTGTACCTTTACATTTTTCTCCCAAACGAAGGTCACTAGAAAGAAAATTTTAAAGCCTCCTGTTAGGCCATAATCTACACGACATAGCCCTGAATTTTCCAATGCGCAGCTCTTTGCAAAAGAGAGATATTGGCAAGGAAAAGCTGTCTTGTACCATTGCATTTTTCTCCCAAATGAAGGACACTAGAAAGAAAATTTTAAAGCCTCCTGTTAGGCCATCATCTACACGACATAGCCCTGAATTTTCCAATGCGCAGCTCTTTGCAAAAGAGAGATATTGGCAAGGAAAAGCTGTCTTGTACCTTTGCATTTTTCTCCCAAACGAAGGTCACTAGAAAGAAAATTTTAAAGCCTCCTGTTAGGCCGTCATCTACACGACATAGCCCTGAATTTTCCAATGAGTAGCTCTTTGCAAAAGAGAGATATTGGCAAGGAAAAGCTGTCTTGTACCTTTGCATTTTTCTCCCAAACGAAGGACACTAGAAAGAAAATTTTAAAGCCTCCTGTTAGGCCATCATCTACACGACATAGCCCTGAATTTTCCAATGCGCAGCTCTTTGCAAAAGAGAGATATTGGCAAGGAAAAGCTGTCTTGTACCATTGCATTTTTCTCCCAAACGAAGGACACTAGAAAGAAAATTTTAAAGCCTCCTGTTAGGCCATCATCTACACGACATAGCCCTGAATTTTCCAATGCGCAGCTCTTTGCAAAAGAGAGATATTGGCAAGGAAAAGCTGTCTTGTACCTTTGCATTTTTCTCCCAAACGAAGGTCACTAGAAAGAAAATTTTAAAGCCTCCTGTTAGGCCATCATCTACACGACATAGCCCTGAATTTTCCAATGAGTAGCTCTTTGCAAAAGAGAGATATTGGCAAGGAAAAGCTGTCTTGTACCTTTGCATTTTTCTCCCAAACGAAGGACACTAGAAAGAAAATTTTAAAGCCTCCTGTTAGGCCATCATCTACACGACATAGCCCTGCATTTTCCAATGCGCAGCTCTTTGCAAAAGAGAGATATTGGCAAGGAAAAGCTGTCATGTACCATTGCAGTTTTCTCCCAAACGAAGGACACTAGAAAGAACATTTTAAAGCCTCCTGTTAGGCCATCATCTACACGACATAGCCCTGAATTTTCCAATGCGCAGCTCTTTGCAAAAGAGAGATATTGGCAAGGAAAAGCTGTCTTGTACCTTTGCATTTTTCTCCCAAACGAAGGACACTAGAAAGAAAATTTTAAAGCCTCCTGTTAGGCCATCATCTACACGACATAGCCCTGAATTTTCCAATGCGCAGCTCTTTGCAAAAGAGAGATATTGGCAAGGAAAAGCTGTCTTGTACCATTGCATTTTTCTCCCAAACGAAGGACACTAGAAAGAAAATTTTAAAGCCTCCTGTTAGGCCATCATCTACACGACATAGCCCTGAATTTTCCAATGCGTAGCTCTTTGCAAAAGAGAGATATTGGCAAGGAAAAGCTGTCTTGTACCTTTGCATTTTTCTCCCAAACGAAGGACACTAGAAAGAAAATTTTAAAGCCTCCTGTTAGGCCATCATCTACACGACATAGCCCTGCATTTTCCAATGCGCAGCTCTTTGCAAAAGAGAGATATTGGCAAGGAAAAGCTGTCTTGTACCATTGCATTTTTCTCCCAAACGAAGGACACTAGAAAGAACATTTTAAAGCCTCCTGTTAGGCCATCATCTACACGACATAGCCCTGAATTTTCCAATGCGCAGCTCTTTGCAAAAGAGAGATATTGGCAAGGAAAAGCTGTCTTGTACCTTTGCATTTTTCTCCCAAACGAAGGTCACTAGAAAGAAAATTTTAAAGCCTCCTGTTAGGCCATCATCTACACGACATAGCCCTGAATTTTCCAATGCGTAGCTCTTTGCAAAATAGAGATATTGGCAAGGAAAAGCTGTCTTGTACCTTTGCATTTTTCTCCCAAACGAAGGACACTAGAAAGAAAATTTTAAAGCCTCCTGTTAGGCCATCATCTACACGACATAGCCCTGAATTTTCCAATGCGTAGCTCTTTGCAAAAGAGAGATATTGGCAAGGAAAAGCTGTCTTGTACCTTTGCATTTTTCTCCCAAACGAAGGTCACTAGAAAGAAAATTTTAAAGCCTCCTGTTAGGCCATCATCTACACGACATAGCCCTGAATTTTCCAATGCGCAGCTCTTTGCAAAAGAGAGATATTGGCAAGGAAAAGCTGTCTTGTACCTTTGCATTTTTCTCCCAAACGAAGGTCACTAGAAAGAAAATTTTAAAGCCTCCTGTTAGGCCATCATCTACACGACATAGCCCTGAATTTTCCAATGAGTAGCTCTTTGCAAAAGAGATATTGGCAAGGAAAAGCTGTCTTGTACCATTGCATTTTTCTCCCAAACGAAGGACACTAGAAAGAAAATTTTAAAGCCTCCTGTTAGGCCATCATCTACACCGACATAGCCCTGAATTTTCCAATGCACAGCTCTTTGCAAAAGAGAGATATTGGCAAGGAAAAGCTGTCTTGTACCATTGCATTTTTCTCCCAAACGAAGGACACTAGAAAGAACATTTTAAAGCCTCCTGTTAGGCCATCATCTACACGACATAGCCCTGAATTTTCCAATGCGCAGCTCTTTGCAAAAGAGAGATATTGGCAAGGAAAAGCTGTCTTGTACCTTTGCATTTTTCTCCCAAACGAAAGACACTAGAATGAAAATTTTAAAGCCTCCTGTTAGTGCTTCATCTACACGTTATAGCCCTGAATTTTCCAATGCCTATCTCTTTGCAAAAGAGATATATTGGCAAGGAAAAGCTGTATTGTACCTTTGCATTTTTCTCCCAAACGAAGGACACTAGAATGAAAATTTTAAAGCCTCCTGTTAGTGCTTCATCTACACGTTATAGCCCTGAATTTTCCAATGCCTATCTCTTTGCAAAAGAGAGATATCGGCAAGGAAAAGCTGTATTGTACCTTTGCATTTTTCTCCCAAACGAAAGACACTAGAATGAAAATTTTAAAGCCTCCTGTTAGTGCTTCATCTACACGTTATAGCCCTGCATTTTCCAATGCCTATCTCTTTGCAAAAGAGAGATATCGGCAAGGAAAAGCAGCATTGTACTTTTGCATTTTTCTCCCAAACGAAAGACACTAGAATGAAAATTTTAAAGCCTCCTGTTAGGCCATCATCTACACGACATAGCCCTGAATTTTCCAATTCGCAGCTCTTTGCAAAAGAGAGATATTGGCAAGGAAAAGCTGTCTTGTACCTTTGCATTTTTCTCCCAAACGAAGGTCACTAGAAAGAAAATTTTAAAGCCTCCTGTTAGGCCATAATCTACACGACATAGCCCTGAATTTTCCAATGCGCAGCTCTTTGCAAAAGAGAGATATTGGCAAGGAAAAGCTGTCTTGTACCATTGCATTTTTCTCCCAAACGAAGGACACTAGAAAGAAAATTTTAAAGCCTCCTGTTAGGCCATCATCTACACGACATAGCCCTGAATTTTCCAATGCGCAGCTCTTTGCAAAAGAGAGATATTGGCAAGGAAAAGCTGTCTTGTACCTTTGCATTTTTCTCCCAAACGAAGGTCACTAGAAAGAAAATTTTAAAGCCTCCTGTTAGGCCATCATCTACACGACATAGCCCTGAATTTTCCAATGAGTAGCTCTTTGCAAAAGAGAGATATTGGCAAGGAAAAGCTGTCTTGTACCTTTGCATTTTTCTCCCAAACGAAGGACACTAGAAAGAAAATTTTAAAGCCTCCTGTTAGGCCATCATCTACACGACATAGCCCTGAACTTTCCAATGCGCAGCTCTTTGCAAAAGAGAGATATTGGCAAGGAAAAGCTGTCTTGTACCATTGCATTTTTCTCCCAAACGAAGGACACTAGAAAGAAAATTTTAAAGCCACCTGTTAGGCCATCATCTACACGACATAGCCCTGAATTTTCCAATGCGTAGCTCTTTGCAAAAGAGAGATATTGGCAAGGAAAAGCTGTCTTGTACCTTTGCATTTTTCTCCCAAACGAAGGACACTAGAAAGAAAATTTTAAAGCCTCCTGTTAGGCCATCATCTACACGACATAGCCCTGAATTTTCCAATGCGCAGCTCTTTGCAAAAGAGAGATATTGGCAAGGAAAAGCTGTCTTGTACCATTGCATTTTTCTCCCAAACGAAGGACACTAGAAAGAACATTTTAAAGCCTCCTGTTAGGCCATCATCTACACGACATAGCCCTGAATTTTCCAATGCGCAGCTCTTTGCAAAAGAGAGATATTGGCAAGGAAAAGCTGTCTTGTACCTTTGCATTTTTCTCCCAAACGAAGGTCACTAGAAAGAAAATTTTAAAGCCTCCTGTTAGGCCATCATCTACACGACATAGCCCTGAATTTTCCAATGCTTAGCTCTTTGCAAAATAGAGATATTGGCAAGGAAAAGCTGTCTTGTACCTTTGCATTTTTCTCCCAAACGAAGGACACTAGAAAGAAAATTTTAAAGCCTCCTGTTAGGCCATCATCTACACGACATAGCCCTGAATTTTCCAATGCGCAGCTCTTTGCAAAAGAGAGATATTGGCAAGGAAAAGCTGTCTTGTACCTTTGCATTTTTCTCCCAAACGAAGGACACTAGAAAGAAAATTTTAAAGCCTCCTGTTAGGCCATCATCTACACGACATAGCCCTGAATTTTCCAATGCGTAGCTCTTTGCAAAAGAGAGATATTGGCAAGGAAAAGCTGTCTTGTACCTTTGCATTTTTCTCCCAAACGAAGGACACTAGAAAGAAAATTTTAAAGCCATCATCTACACGACATAGCCCTGAATTTTCCAATGCGTAGCTCTTTGCAAAAGAGAGATATTGGTTTCTCCCAAACGAAGGACACTAGAAAGAAAATTTTAAAGCCTCCTGTTAGGCCATCATCTACACGACATAGCCCTGAATTTTCCAATCCGTAGCTCTTTGCAAAAGAGAGATATTGGCAAGGAAAAGCTGTCTTGTACCTTTGCATTTTTCTCCCAAACGAAGGACACTAGAAAGAAAATTTTAAAGCCTCCTGTTAGGCCATCATCTACACGACATAGCCCTGAATTTTCAAATGCGCAGCTCTTTGCAAAAGAGAGATATTGGCAAGGAAAAGCTGTCTTGTACCATTGCATTTTTCTCCCAAACGAAGGACACTAGAATGAAAATTTTAAAGCCTCCTGTTAGTGCTTCATCTAAACGTAATAGCCCTGAATTTTCCTATGCCTATCTCTTTGCAAAAGAGAGATATGGGCAAGGAAATGCTGTATTGTACCTTTGCATTTTTCTCCCAAACGAAAGACACTAGAATGAAAATTTTAAAGCCTACTGTTAGTGCTTCATCTACACGTTATAGCCCTGCATTTTCCAATGCCTATCTCTTTGCAAAAGAGAGATATCGGCAAGGAAAAGCTTCATTGTACTTTTGCATTTTTCTCCCAAACGAAAGACACTAGAATGAAAATTTTAAAGCCTCCTGTTAGTGCTTCATCAACACGTTATAGCCCTGAATTTTCCAATGCCTAGCTCTTTGCAAAAGAGAGATATTGGCAAGGAAAAGCTGTATTGTACCTTTGCATTTTTCTCCCAAACGAAAGACACTAGAATGAAAATTTTAAAGCCTCCTGTTAGTGCTTCATCTACACGTTATAGCCCTGAATTTTCCAATGCCTATCTCTTTGCAAAAGAGAGATATCGGCAAGGAAAAACTGTATTGTACCTTTGCATTTTTCTCCCAAACGAAAGACACTAGAATGAAAATTTTAAAGCCTCCTGTTAGTGCTTCAACTACACGTTATAGCCCTGAATTTTCCAATGCCTATCTCTTTGCAAAAGAGAGATATCGGCAAGGAAAAGCTGTGTTGTACCTTTGCATTTTTCTCCCAAACGAAGGACACTAGAATGAAAATTTAAAAGCCTCCTGTTTAGTGCTTCATCTACACGGTATAGCCCTGAATTTTCCAATGCCTAGCTCTTTGCAAAAGAGAGATATTGGCAAGGAAAAGCTGTATTGTACCTTTGCATTTTTCTCCCAAACGAAGGACACTAGAATGAAAATTTTAAAGCCTCCTGTTAGTGCTTCATCTACACGTTATAGCCCTGAATTTTCCAATGCCTATCTCTTTGCAAAAGAGAGATATCGGCAAGGAAAAACTGTATTGTACCTTTGCATTTTTCTCCCAAACGAAAGACACTAGAATGAAAATTTTAAAGCCTCCTGTTAGTGCTTCATCTACACGTTATAGCCCTGAATTTTCCAATGCCTATCTCTTTGCAAAAGAGAGATATCGGCAACGAAATGCTGTATTGTACCTTTGCATTTTTCTCCCAAACGAAAGACACTAGAATGAAAATTTTAAAGCCTCCTGTTAGTGCTTCATCTACACGTTATAGCCCTGCATTTTCCAATGCCTATCTCTTTGCAAAAGAGAGATATCGGCAAGGAAAAGCTGCATTGTACTTTTGCATTTTTCTCCCAAACGAAAGACACTAGAATGAAAATTTTAAAGCCTCCTTTTAGTGTTTCATCTACACGTAATAGCCCTGAATTTTCCAATGCCTATCTCTTTGCAAAAGAGAGATATCGGCAAGGAAAAGCTGTATTGTACCTTTGCATTTTTCTCCCAAACGAAGGACACTAGAATGAAAATTTAAAAGCCTCCTGTTTAGTGCTTCATCTACACGGTATAGCCCTGAATTTTCCAATGCCTAGCTCTTTGCAAAAGAGAGATATTGGCAAGGAAAAGCTGTATTGTACCTTTGCATTTTTCTCCCAAACGAAGGTCACTAGAAAGAAAATTTTAAAGCCTCCTGTTAGGCCATCATCTACACGACATAGCCCTGAATTTTCCAATGAGTAGCTCTTTGCAAAATAGAGATATTGGCAAGGAAAAGCTGTCTTGTACCTTTGCATTTTTCTCCCAAACGAAGGACACTAGAAAGAAAATTTTAAAGCCTCCTGTTAGGCCATCATCTACACGACATAGCCCTGAATTTTCCAATGCGCAGCTCTTTGCAAAAGAGAGATATTGGCAAGGAAAAGCTGTCTTGTACCTTTGCATTTTTCTCCCAAACGAAGGACACTAGAAAGAAAATTTTAAAGCCTCCTGTTAGGCCATCGTCTACACGACATAGCCCTGATTTTTCCAATGCGCAGCTCTTTGCAAAAGAGAGATATTGGCAAGGAAAAGCTGTCTTGTACCTTTGCATTTTTCTCCCAAACGAAGGACACTAGAAAGAAAATTTTAAAGCCTCCTGTTAGGCCATCATCTACACGACATAGCCCTGAATTTTCCAATGCGCAGCTCTTTGCAAAAGAGAGATATTGGCAAGGAAAAGCTGTCTTGTACCATTGCATTTTTCTCCCAAACGAAGGACACTAGAAAGAACATTTTAAAGCCTCCTGTTAGGCCATCATCTACACGACATAGCCCTGAATTTTCCAATGCGCAGCTCTTTGCAAAAGAGAGATATTGGCAAGGAAAAGCTGTCTTGTACCTTTGCATTCTTCTCCCAAACGAAGGTCACTAGAAAGAAAATTTTAAAGCCTCCTGTTAGGCCATCATCTACACGACATAGCCCTGAATTTTCCAATGCTTAGCTCTTTGCAAAATAGAGATATTGGCAAGGAAAAGCTGTCTTGTACCTTTGCATTTTTCTCCCAAACGAAGGACACTAGAAAGAAAATTTTAAAGCCTCCTGTTAGGCCATCATCTACACGACATGGCCCTGAATTTTCCAATGCGCAGCTCTTTGCAAAAGAGAGATATTGGCAAGGAAAAGCTGTCTTGTACCTTTGCATTTTTCTCCCAAACGAAGGACACTAGAAAGAAAATTTTAAAGCCTCCTGTTAGGCCATCATCTACACGACATAGCCCTGAATTTTCCAATGCGTAGCTCTTTGCAAAAGAGAGATATTGGCAAGGAAAAGCTGTCTTGTACCTTTGCATTTTTCTCCCAAACGAAGGACACTAGAAAGAAAATTTTAAAGCCATCATCTACACGACATAGCCCTGAATTTTCCAATGCGTAGCTCTTTGCAAAAGAGAGATATTGGTTTCTCCCAAACGAAGGACACTAGAAAGAAAAATTTAAAGCCTCCTGTTAGGCCATCATCTACACGACATAGCCCTGAATTTTCCAATCCGTAGCTCTTTGCAAAAGAGAGATATTGGCAAGGAAAAGCTGTCTTGTACCTTTGCATTTTTCTCCCAAACGAAGGACACTAGAAAGAAAATTTTAAAGCCTCCTGTTAGGCCATCATCTACACGACATAGCCCTGAATTTTCAAATGCGCAGCTCTTTGCAAAAGAGAGATATTGGCAAGGAAAAGCTGTCTTGTACCATTGCATTTTTCTCCCAAACGAAGGACACTAGAATGAAAATTTTAAAGCCTCCTGTTAGTGCTTCATCTAAACGTAATAGCCCTGAATTTTCCTATGCCTATCTCTTTGCAAAAGAGAGATATCGGCAAGGAAATGCTGTATTGTACCTTTGCATTTTTCTCCCAAACGAAAGACACTAGAATGAAAATTTTAAAGCCTACTGTTAGT
The DNA here is from genome assembly GCF_028390025.1 of Pseudophryne corroboree. Lineage (NCBI taxonomy): Eukaryota > Metazoa > Chordata > Amphibia > Anura > Myobatrachidae > Pseudophryne > Pseudophryne corroboree. Next base: position 210,098 of record NW_026970474.1, on the reverse strand, counting down.
GCTTCATCTACACGTTATAGCCCTGCATTTTCCAATGCCTATCTCTTTGCAAAAGAGAGATATCGGCAAGGAAAAGCTTCATTGTACTTTTGCATTTTTCTCCCAAACGAAAGACACTAGAATGAAAATTTTAAAGCCTCCTGTTAGTGCTTCATCTACACGTTATAGCCCTGAATTTTCCAATGCCTAGCTCTTTGCAAAAGAGAGATATTGGCAAGGAAAAGCTGTATTGTACCTTTGCATTTTTCTCCCAAACTAAAGACACTAGAATTAAAATTTTAAAGCCTACTGTTAGTGCTTCATCTACACGTTATAGCCCTGAATTTTCCAATGCCTATCTCTTTGCAAAAGAGAGATATCGGCAACGAAATGCTGTATTGTACCTTTGCATTTTTCTCCCAAACGAAAGACACTAGAATGAAAACTTTAAAGCCTCCTGTTAGTGCTTCATCTACCCGTTATAGCCCTGCATTTTCCAATGCCTATCTCTTTGCAAAAGAGAGATATCGGCAAGGAAAAGCTGCATTGTACTTTTGCATTTTTCTCCCAAACGAAAGACACTAGAATGAAAATTTTAAAGCCTCCTTTTAGTGCTTCATCTACACGTAATAGCCCTGAATTTTCCAATGCCTATCTCTTTGCAAAAGAGAGATATCGGCAAGGAAAAGCTGTATTGTACCTTTGCATTTTTCTCCCAAACGAAGGACACTAGAATGAAAATTTAAAAGCCTCCTGTTTAGTGCTTCATCTACACGGTATAGCCCTGAATTTTCCAATGCCTAGCTCTTTGCAAAAGAGAGATATTGGCAAGGAAAAGCTGTATTGTACCTTTGCATTTTTCTCCCAAACGAAGGACACTAGAATGAAAATTTTAAAGCCTCCTGTTAGTGCTTCATCTACACGTTATAGCCCTGAATTTTCCAATGCCTATCTCTTTGCAAAAGAGAGATATCGGCAAGGAAAAACTGTATTGTACCTTTGCATTTTTCTCCCAAACGAAAGACACTAGAATGAAAATTTTAAAGCCTCCTGTTAGTGCTTCATCTACACGTTATAGCCCTGAATTTTCCAATGCCTATCTCTTTGCAAAAGAGAGATATCGGCAACGAAATGCTGTATTGTACCTTTGCATTTTTCTCCCAAACGAAAGACACTAGAATGAAAATTTTAAAGCCTCCTGTTAGTGCTTCATCTACACGTTATAGCCCTGCATTTTCCAATGCCTATCTCTTTGCAAAAGAGAGATATCGGCAAGGAAAAGCTGCATTGTACTTTTGCATTTTTCTCCCAAACGAAAGACACTAGAATGAAAATTTTAAAGCCTCCTTTTAGTGTTTCATCTACACGTAATAGCCCTGAATTTTCCAATGCCTATCTCTTTGCAAAAGAGAGATATCGGCAAGGAAAAGCTGTATTGTACCTTTGCATTTTTCTCCCAAACGAAGGACACTAGAATGAAAATTTAAAAGCCTCCTGTTTAGTGCTTCATCTACACGGTATAGCCCTGAATTTTCCAATGCCTAGCTCTTTGCAAAAGAGAGATATTGGCAAGGAAAAGCTGTATTGTACCTTTGCATTTTTCTCCCAAACGAAGGTCACTAGAAAGAAAATTTTAAAGCCTCCTGTTAGGCCATCATCTACACGACATAGCCCTGAATTTTCCAATGAGTAGCTCTTTGCAAAATAGAGATATTGGCAAGGAAAAGCTGTCTTGTACCTTTGCATTTTTCTCCCAAACGAAGGACACTAGAAAGAAAATTTTAAAGCCTCCTGTTAGGCCATCATCTACACGACATAGCCCTGAATTTTCCAATGCGCAGCTCTTTGCAAAAGAGAGATATTGGCAAGGAAAAGCTGTCTTGTACCTTTGCATTTTTCTCCCAAACGAAGGACACTAGAAAGAAAATTTTAAAGCCTCCTGTTAGGCCATCGTCTACACGACATAGCCCTGAATTTTCCAATGCGCAGCTCTTTGCAAAAGAGAGATATTGGCAAGGAAAAGCTGTCTTGTACCATTGCATTTTTCTCCCAAACGAAGGACACTAGAAAGAAAATTTTAAAGCCTCCTGTTAGGCCATCATCTACACGACATATCCCTGAATTTTCCAATGCGTAGCTCTTTGCAAAAGAGAGATATTGGCAAGGAAAAGCTGTCTTGTACCTTTGCATTTTTCTCCCAAACGAAGGACACTAGAAAGAAAATTTTAAAGCCTCCTGTTAGGCCATCATCTACACGACATAGCCCTGAATTTTCAAATGCGCAGCACTTTGCAAAAGAGAGATATTGGCAAGGAAAAGCTGTCTTGTACCATTGCATTTTTCTCCCAAACGAAGGACACTAGAATGAAAATTTTAAAGCCTCCTGTTAGTGCTTCATCTACACGTTATAGCCCTGAATTTTCCAATGCCTATCTCTTTGCAAAAGAGAGATATCGGCAAGGAAATGCTGTATTGTACCTTTGCATTTTTCTCCCAAACGAAAGACACTAGAATGAAAATTTTAAATCCTCCTGTTAGTGCTTCATCTACACGTTATAGCCCTGCATTTTCCAATGCCTATCTCTTTGCAAAAGAGAGATATCGGCAAGGAAAAGCTGCATTGTACTTTTGCATTTTTCTCCCAAATGAAAGACACTAGAATGAAAATTTTAAAGCCTCCTTTTAGTGCTTCATCTACACGTAATAGCCCTGAATTTTCCTATGCCTATCTCTTTGCAAAAGAGAGATATCGGCAAGGAAATGCTGTATTGTACCTTTGCATTTTTCTCCCAAACGAAAGACACTAGAATGAAAATTTTAAAGCCTACTGTTAGTGCTTCATCTACACGTTATAGCCCTACATTTTCCAATGCCTATCTCTTTGCAAAAGAGAGATATCGGCAAGGAAAAGCTTCATTGTACTTTTGCATTTTTCTCCCAAACGAAAGACACTAGAATGAAAATTTTAAAGCCTCCTGTTAGTGCTTCATCTACACGTTATAGCCCTGAATTTTCCAATGCCTAGCTCTTTGCAAAAGAGAGATATTGGCAAGGAAAAGCTGTATTGTACCTTTGCATTTTTCTCCCAAACGAAAGACACTAGAATGAAAATTTTAAAGCCTCCTGTTAGTGCTTCATCTACACGTTATAGCCCTGAATTTTCCAATGCCTATCTCTTTGCAAAAGAGAGATATCGGCAAGGAAAAACTGTATTGTACCTTTGCATTTTTCTCCCAAACGAAAGACACTAGAATGAAAATTTTAAAGCCTCCTGTTAGTGCTTCAACTACACGTTATAGCCCTGAATTTTCCAATGCCTATCTCTTTGCAAAAGAGAGATATCGGCAAGGAAAAGCTGTATTGTACCTTTGCATTTTTCTCCCAAACGAAGGACACTAGAATGAAAATTTAAAAGCCTCCTGTTTAGTGCTTCATCTACACGGTATAGCCCTGAATTTTCCAATGCCTAGCTCTTTGCAAAAGAGAGATATCGGCAAGGAAAAGCTGTATTGTACCTTTGCATTTTTCTCCCAAACTAAAGACACTAGAATGAAAATTTTAAAGCCTACTGTTAGTGCTTCATCTACACGTTATAGCCCTGAATTTTCCAATGCCTATCTCTTTGCAAAAGAGAGATATCGGCAACGAAATGCTGTATTGTACCTTTGCATTTTTCTCCCAAACGAAAGACACTAGAATGAAAATTTTAAAGCCTCCTGTTAGTGCTTCATCTACCCGTTATAGCCCTGCATTTTCCAATGCCTATCTCTTTGCAAAAGAGAGATATCGGCAAGGAAAAGCTGTATTGTACCTTTGCATTTTTCTCCCAAACGAAGGACACTAGAATGAAAATTTAAAAGCCTCCTGTTTAGTGCTTCATCTACACGGTATAGCCCTGAATTTTACAATGCCTAGCTCTTTGCAAAAGAGAGATATTGGCAAGGAAAAGCTGTATTGTACCTTTGCATTTTTCTCCCAAACGAAGGACACTAGAATGAAAATTTTAAAGCCTCCTGTTAGTGCTTCATCTACACGTTATAGCCCTGAATTTTCCAATGCCTATCTCTTTGCAAAAGAGAGATATCGGCAAGGAAAAACTGTATTGTACCTTTGCATTTTTCTCCCAAACGAAAGACACTAGAATGAAAATTTTAAAGCCTCCTGTTAGTGCTTCATCTACACGTTATAGCCCTGAATTTTCCAATGCCTAGCTCTTTGCAAAAGAGAGATATCGGCAAGGAAAAGCTGTATTGTACCTTTGCATTTTTCTCCCAAACTAAAGACACTAGAATGAAAATTTTAAAGCCTACTGTTTGTGCTTCATCTACACGTTATAGCCCTGAATTTTCCAATGCCTAGCTCTTTGCAAAAGAGAGATATCGGCAAGGAAAAGCTGTATTGTACCTTTGCATTTTTCTCCCAAACGAAAGACACTAGAATGAAAATTTTAAAGCCTCCTGTTAGTGCTTCATCTACACGTTATAGCCCTGAATTTTCCAATGCCTATCTCTTTGCAAAAGAGAGATATCGGCAAGGAAAAGCTTTATTGTACCTTTGCATTTTTCTCCCAAACGAAGGACACTAGAATGAAAATTTTAAAGCCTCCTATTAGTGCTTCATCTACACGTTATAGCCCTGAATTTTCCAATGCCTATCTCTTTGCAAAAGAGAGATATCGGCAAGGAAAAGCTGTATTTTACCTTTGCATTTTTCTCCCAAACGAAGGACACTAGAATGAAAATTTTAAAGCCTCCTGTTAGTGCTTCATCTACACGTTATAGCCCAGAATTTTCCAATGCCTATCTCTTTGCAAAAGAGAGATATCGGCAAGGAAAAGCTGTCTTGTACCTTTGCATTTTTCTCCCAAACGAAGGACACTAGAAAGAAAATTTTAAAGCCTCCTGTTAGGCCATCATCTACACGACATAGCCCTGAATTTTCCAATGCGCAGCTCTTTGCAAAAGAGAGATATTGGCAAGGAAAAGCTGTCTTGTACCATTGCATTTTTCTCCCAAACGAAGGACACTAGAAAGAAAATTTTAAAGCCTCCTGTTAGGCCATCATCTACACGACATAGCCCTGAATTTTCCAAAGCGTAGCTCTTTGCAAAAGAGAGATATTGGCAAGGAAAAGCTGTCTTGTACCTTTGCATTTTTCTCCCAAACGAAGGACACTAGAAAGAAAATTTTAAAGCCTCCTGTTAGGCCATCATCTACACGACATAGCCCTGAATTTTCCAATCCGTAGCTCTTTGCAAAAGAGAGATATTGGCAAGGAAAAGCTGTATTGTACCTTTGCATTTTTCTCCCAAACGAAAGACACTAGAATGAAAATTTTAAAGCCTCCTGTTAGTGCTTCATCTACACGTTATAGCCCTGAATTTTCCAATGCCTATCTCTTTGCAAAAGAGAGATATTGGCAAGGAAAAGCTGTATTGTACCTTTGCATTTTTCTCCCAAACGAAGGACACTAGAATGAAATTTTTTAAGCCTCCTGTTAGTGCTTCATCTACACGTTATAGCCCTGAATTTTCCAATGCCTATCTCTTTGCAAAAGAGAGATATCGGCAAGGAAAAGCTGTATTGTACCTTTGCATTTTTCTCCCAAACGAAAGACACTAGAATGAAAATTTTAAAGCCTCCTGTTAGTGCTTCATCTACACGTTATAGCCCTGAATTTTCCAATGCCTATCTCTTTGCAAAAGAGAGATATCGGCAAGGAAAAGCTGTATTGTACCTTTGCATTTTTCTCCCAAACTAAAGACACTAGAATGAAAATTTTAAAGCCTACTGTTAGTGCTTCATCTACACGTTATAGCCCTGCATTTTCCAATGCCTATCTCTTTGCAAAAGAGAGATATCGGCAAGGAAAAGCTGCATTGTACTTTTGCATTTTTCTCCCAAACGAAAGACACTAGAATGAAAATTTTAAAGCCTCCTGTTAGTGCTTCATCTACACGTTATAGCCCTGAATTTTCCAATGCCTAGCTCTTTGCAAAAGAGAGATATTGGCAAGGAAAAGCTGTATTGTACCTTTGCATTTTTCTCCCAAACGAAAGACACTAGAATGAAAATTTTAAAGCCTCCTGTTAGTGCTTCATCTACACGTTATAGCCCTGAATTTTCCAATGCCTATCTCTTTGCAAAAGAGAGATATCGGCAAGGAAAAGCTGTATTGTACCTTTGCATTTTTCTCCCAAACTAAAGACACTAGAATGAAAATTTTAAAGCCTACTGTTAGTGCTTCATCTACACGTTATAGCCCTGAATTTTCCAATGCCTAGCTCTTTGCAAAAGAGAGATATCGGCAAGGAAAAGCTGTATTGTACCTTTGCATTTTTCTCCCAAACGAAAGACACTAGAATGAAAATTTTAAAGCCTCCTGTTAGTGCTTCATCTACACGTTATAGCCCTGAATTTTCCAATGCCTATCTCTTTGCAAAAGAGAGATATCGGCAAGGAAAAGCTGTATTTTACCTTTGCATTTTTCTCCCAAACGAAGGACACTAGAATGAAAATTTTAAAGCCTCCTGTTAGTGCTTCATCTACACGTTAACGCCCAGAATTTTCCAATGCCTATCTCTTTGCAAAAGAGAGATATCGGCAAGGAAAAGCTGTATTGTACCTTTGCATTTTTCTCCCAAACGAAGGTCACTAGAAAGAAAATTTTAAAGCCTCCTGTTAGGCCATCATCTACACGACATAGCCCTGAATTTTCCAATGAGTAGCTCTTTGCAAAATAGAGATATTGGCAAGGAAAAGCTGTCTTGTACCTTTGCATTTTTCTCCCAAACGAAGGACACTAGAAAGAAAATTTTAAAGCCTCCTGTTAGGCCATCATCTACACGACATAGCCCTGAATTTTCCAATGCGCAGCTCTTTGCAAAAGAGAGATATTGGCAAGGAAAAGCTGTCTTGTACCTTTGCATTTTTCTCCCAAACGAAGGACACTAGAAAGAAAATTTTAAAGCCTCCTGTAAGGCCATCATCTACACGACATAGCCCTGAATTTTCCAATGCGCAGCTCTTTGCAAAAGAGAGATATTGGCAAGGAAAAGCTGTCTTGTACCTTTGCATTTTTCTCCCAAACGAAGGACACTAGAAAGAAAATTTTAAAGCCTCCTGTTAGGCCATCGTCTACACGACATAGCCCTGAATTTTCCAATGCGCAGCTCTTTGCAAAAGAGAGATATTGGCAAGGAAAAGCTGTCTTGTACCATTGCATTTTTCTCCCAAACGAAGGACACTAGAAAGAAAATTTTAAAGCCTCCTGTTAGGTCATCATCTACACGACATATCCCTGAATTTTCCAATGCGTAGCTCTTTGCAAAAGAGAGATATTGGCAAGGAAAAGCTGTCTTGTACCTTTGCATTTTTCTCCCAAACGAAGGACACTAGAAAGAAAATTTTAAAGCCTCCTGTTAGGCCATCATCTACACGACATAGCCCTGAATTTTCAAATGCGCAGCACTTTGCAAAAGAGAGATATTGGTAAGGAAAAGCTGTCTTGTACCATTGCATTTTTCTCCCAAACGAAGGACACTAGAATGAAAATTTTAAAGCCTCCTGTTTAGTGCTTCATCTACACGGTATAGCCCTGAATTTTCCAATGCCTAGCTCTTTGCAAAAGAGAGATATTGGCAAGGAAAAGCTGTATTGTACCTTTGCATTTTTCTCCCAAACTAAAGACACTAGAATGAAAATTTTAAAGCCTACTGTTAGTGCTTCATCTACACGTTATAGCCCTGAATTTTCCAATGCCTAGCTCTTTGCAAAAGAGAGATATCGGCAAGGAAAAGCTGTATTGTACCTTTGCATTTTTCTCCCAAACGAAAGACACTAGAATGAAAATTTTAAAGCCTCCTGTTAGTGCTTCATCTACACGTTATAGCCCTGAATTTTCCAATGCCTATCTCTTTGCAAAAGAGAGATATCGGCAAGGAAAAGCTTTATTGTACCTTTGCATTTTTCTCCCAAACGAAGGACACTAGAATGAAAATTTTAAAGCCTCCTATTAGTGCTTCATCTACACGTTATAGCCCTGAATTTTCCAATGCCTATCTCTTTGCAAAAGAGAGATATCGGCAAGGAAAAGCTGTATTTTACCTTTGCATTTTTCTCCCAAACGAAGGACACTAGAATGAAAATTTTAAAGCCTCCTATTAGTGCTTCATCTACACGTTATAGCCCAGAATTTTCCAATGCCTATCTCTTTGCAAAAGAGAGATATCGGCAAGGAAAAGCTGTCTTGTACCTTTGCATTTTTCTCCCAAACGAAGGACACTAGAAAGAAAATTTTAAAGCCTCCTGTTAGGCCATCATCTACACGACATAGCCCTGAATTTTCCAATGCGTAGCTCTTTGCAAAAGAGAGATATTGGCAAGGAAAAGCTGTCTTGTACCTTTGCATTTTTCTCCCAAACGAAGGACACTAGAAAGAAAATTTTAAAGCCTCCTGTTAGGCCATCATCTACACGACATAGCCCTGAATTTTCCAATCCGTAGCTCTTTGCAAAAGAGAGATATTGGCAAGGAAAAGCTGTATTGTACCTTTGCATTTTTCTCCCAAACGAAAGACACTAGAATGAAAATTTTAAAGCCTCCTGTTAGTGCTTCATCTACACGTTATAGCCCTGAATTTTCCAATGCCTATCTCTTTGCAAAAGAGAGATATTGGCAAGGAAAAGCTGTATTGTACCTTTGCATTTTTCTCCCAAACGAAGGACACTAGAATGAAAATTTTTAAGCCTCCTGTTAGTGCTTCATCTACACGTTATAGCCCTGAATTTTCCAATGCCTATCTCTTTGCAAAAGAGAGATATCGGCAAGGAAAAGCTTTATTGTACCTTTGCATTTTTCTCCCAAACGAAAGACACTAGAATGAAAATTTTAAAGCCTCCTGTTAGTGCTTCATCTACACGTTATAGCCCTGAATTTTCCAATGCCTATCTCTTTGCAAAAGAGAGATATCGGCAAGGAAAAGCTGTATTGTACCTTTGCATTTTTCTCCCAAACTAAAGACACTAGAATGAAAATTTTAAAGCCTACTGTTAGTGCTTCATCTACACGTTATAGCCCTGCATTTTCCAATGCCTATCTCTTTGCAAAAGAGAGATATCGGCAAGGAAAAGCTGCATTGTACTTTTGCATTTTTCTCCCAAACGAAAGACACTAGAATGAAAATTTTAAAGCCTCCTGTTAGTGCTTCATCTACACGTTATAGCCCTGAATTTTCCAATGCCTAGCTCTTTGCAAAAGAGAGATATTGGCAAGGAAAAGCTGTATTGTACCTTTGCATTTTTCTCCCAAACGAAAGACACTAGAATGAAAATTTTAAAGCCTCCTGTTAGTGCTTCATCTACACGTTATAGCCCTGAATTTTCCAATGCCTATCTCTTTGCAAAAGAGAGATATCGGCAAGGAAAAGCTGTATTGTACCTTTGCATTTTTCTCCCAAACTAAAGACACTAGAATGAAAATTTTAAAGCCTACTGTTAGTGCTTCATCTACACGTTATAGCCCTGAATTTTCCAATGCCTAGCTCTTTGCAAAAGAGAGATATCGGCAAGGAAAAGCTGTATTGTACCTTTGCATTTTTCTCCCAAACGAAAGACACTAGAATGAAAATTTTAAAGCCTCCTGTTAGTGCTTCATCTACACGTTATAGCCCTGAATTTTCCAATGCCTATCTCTTTGCAAAAGAGAGATATCGGCAAGGAAAAGCTTTATTGTACCTTTGCATTTTTCTCCCAAACGAAGGACACTAGAATGAAAATTTTAAAGCCTCCTATTAGTGCTTCATCTACACGTTATAGCCCTGAATTTTCCAATGCCTATCTCTTTGCAAAAGAGAGATATCGGCAAGGAAAAGCTGTATTTTACCTTTGCATTTTTCTCCCAAACGAAGGACACTAGAATGAAATTTTTAAAGCCTCCTGTTAGTGCTTCATCTACACGTTATAGCCCAGAATTTTCCAATGCCTATCTCTTTGCAAAAGAGAGATATCGGCAAGGAAAAGCTGTCTTGTACCTTTGCATTTTTCTCCCAAACGAAGGACACTAGAAAGAAAATTTTAAAGCCTCCTGTTAGGCCATCATCTACACGACATAGCCCTGAATTTTCCAATGCGCAGCTCTTTGCAAAAGAGAGATATTGGCAAGGAAAAGCTGTCTTGTACCTTTGCATTTTTCTCCCAAACGAAGGACACTAGAAAGAAAATTTTAAAGCCTCCTGTTAGGCCATCATCTACACGACATAGCCCTGAATTTTCCAATGCGCAGCTCTTTGCAAAAGAGAGATATTGGCAAGGAAAAGCTGTCTTGTACCATTGCCGTTTTCTCCCAAACGAAGGACACTAGAAAGAACATTTTAAAGCCTCCTGTTAGGCCATCATCTACACGACATAGCCCTGAATTTTCCAATGCGCAGCTCTTTGCAAAAGAGAGATATTGGCAAGGAAAAGCTGTCTTGTACCTTTGCATTTTTCTCCCAAACGAAGGACACTAGAAAGAAAATTTTAAAGCCTCCTGTTAGGCCATCGTCTACACGACATAGCCCTGAATTTTCCAATGCGCAGCTCTTTGCAAAAGAGAGATATTGGCAAGGAAAAGCTGTCTTGTACCATTGCATTTTTCTCCCAAACGAAGGACACTAGAAAGAAAATTTTAAAGCCTCCTGTTAGGCCATCATCTACACGACATAGCCCTGAATTTTCCAATGCGTAGCTCTTTGCAAAAGAGAGATATTGGCAAGGAAAAGCTGTCTTGTACCTTTGCATTTTTCTCCCAAACGAAGGACACTAGAAAGAAAATTTTAAAGCCTCCTGTTAGGCCATCATCTACACGACATAGCCCTGAATTTTCCAATCCGTAGCTCTTTGCAAAAGAGAGATATTGGCAAGTAAATGCTGTCTTGTACCTTTGCATTTTTCTCCCAAACGAAGGACACTAGAAAGAAAATTTTAAAGCCTCCTGTTAGGCCATCATCTACACGACATAGCCCTGAATTTTCCAATGCGCAGCTCTTTGCAAAAGAGATATATTGGCAAGGAAAAGCTGTCTTGTACCATTGCATTTTTCTCCCAAACGAAGGACACTAGAAAGAAAATTTTAATGCCTCCTGTTAGGCCATCATCTACACGACATAGCCCTGAATTTTCCAATCCGTAGCTCTTTGCAAAAGAGAGATATTGGCAAGGAAAAGCTGTATTGTACCTTTGCATTTTTCTCCCAAACGAAAGACACTAGAATGAAAATTTTAAAGCCTCCTGTTAGTGCTTCATCTACACGTTATAGCCATGAATTTTCCAATGCCTATCTCTTTGCAAAAGAGAGATATTGGCAAGGAAAAGCTGTATTGTACCTTTGCATTTTTCTCCCAAACGAAGGACACTAGAATGAAAATTTTTAAGCCTCCTGTTAGTGCTTCATCTACACGTCATAGCCCTGAATTTTCCAATGCCTATCTCTTTGCAAAAGAGAGATATCGGCAAGGAAAAGCTGTATTGTACCTTTGCATTTTTCTCCCAAACGAAAGACACTAGAATGAAAATTTTAAAGCCTCCTGTTAGTGCTTCATCTACACGTTATAGCCCAGAATTTTCCAATGCCTATCTCTTTGCAAAAGAGAGATATCGGCAAGGAAAAGCTGTCTTGTACCTTTGCATTTTTCTCCCAAACGAAGGACACTAGAAAGAAAATTTTAAAGCCTCCTGTTAGGCCATCATCTACACGACATAGCCCTGAATTTTCCAATGCGCAGCTCTTTGCAAAAGAGAGATATTGGCAAGGAAAAGCTGTCTTGTACCATTGCATTTTTCTCCCAAACGAAGGACACTAGAAAGAAAATTTTAAAGCCTCCTGTTAGGCCATCATCTACACGACATAGCCCTGAATTTTCCAAAGCGTAGCTCTTTGCAAAAGAGAGATATTGGCAAGGAAAAGCTGTCTTGTACCTTTGCATTTTTCTCCCAAACGAAGGACACTAGAAAGAAAATTTTAAAGCCTCCTGTTAGGCCATCATCTACACGACATAGCCCTGAATTTTCCAATCCGTAGCTCTTTGCAAAAGAGAGATATTGGCAAGGAAAAGCTGTATTGTACCTTTGCATTTTTCTCCCAAACGAAAGACACTAGAATGAGAATTTTAAAGCCTCCTGTTAGTGCTTCATCTACACGTTATAGCCCTGAATTTTCCAATGCCTATCTCTTTGCAAAAGAGAGATATTGGCAAGGAAAAGCTGTATTGTACCTTTGCATTTTTCTCCCAAACGAAGGACACTAGAATGAAAATTTTTAAGCCTCCTGTTAGTGCTTCATCTACACGTTATAGCCCTGAATTTTCCAATGCCTATCTCTTTGCAAAAGAGAGATATCGGCAAGGAAAAGCTGTATTGTACCTTTGCATTTTTCTCCCAAACGAAAGACACTAGAATGAAAATTTTAAAGCCTCCTGTTAGTGCTTCATCTACACGTTATAGCCCTGAATTTTCCAATGCCTATCTCTTTGCAAAAGAGAGATATCGGCAAGGAAAAGCTGTATTGTACCTTTGCATTTTTCTCCCAAACTAAAGACACTAGAATGAAAATTTTAAAGCCTACTGTTAGTGCTTCATCTACACGTTATAGCCCTGCATTTTCCAATGCCTATCTCTTTGCAAAAGAGAGATATCGGCAAGGAAAAGCTGCATTGTACTTTTGCATTTTTCTCCCAAACGAAAGACACTAGAATGAAAATTTTAAAGCCTCCTGTTAGTGCTTCATCTACACGTTATAGCCCTGAATTTTCCAATGCCTAGCTCTTTGCAAAAGAGAGATATTGGCAAGGAAAAGCTGTATTGTACCTTTGCATTTTTCTCCCAAACGAAAGACACTAGAATGAAAATTTTAAAGCCTCCTGTTAGTGCTTCATCTACACGTTATAGCCCTGAATTTTCCAATGCCTATCTCTTTGCAAAAGAGAGATATCGGCAAGGAAAAGCTGTATTGTACCTTTGCATTTTTCTCCCAAACTAAAGACACTAGAATGAAAATTTTAAAGCCTACTGTTAGTGCTTCATCTACACGTTATAGCCCTGAATTTTCCAATGCCTAGCTCTTTGCAAAAGAGAGATATCGGCAAGGAAAAGCTGTATTGTACCTTTGCATTTTTCTCCCAAACGAAAGACACTAGAATGAAAATTTTAAAGCCTCCTGTTAGTGCTTCATCTACACGTTATAGCCCTGAATTTTCCAATGCCTATCTCTTTGCAAAAGAGAGATATCGGCAAGGAAAAGCTGTATTTTACCTTTGCATTTTTCTCCCAAACGAAGGACACTAGAATGAAAATTTTAAAGCCTCCTGTTAGTGCTTCATCTACACGTTATAGCCCAGAATTTTCCAATGCCTATCTCTTTGCAAAAGAGAGATATCGGCAAGGAAAAGCTGTATTGTACCTTTGCATTTTTCTCCCAAACGAAGGTCACTAGAAAGAAAATTTTAAAGCCTCCTGTTAGGCCATCATCTACACGACATAGCCCTGAATTTTCCAATGCGCAGCTCTTTGCAAAAGAGAGATATTGGCAAGGAAAAGCTGTCTTGTACCTTTGCATTTTTCTCCCAAACGAAGGACACTAGAAAGAAAATTTTAAAGCCTCCTGTTAGGCCATCATCTACACGACATAGCCCTGAATTTTCCAATGCGCAGCTCTTTGCAAAAGAGAGATATTGGCAAGGAAAAGCTGTCTTGTACCTTTGCATTTTTCTCCCAAACGAAGGACACTAGAAAGAAAATTTTAAAGCCTCCTGTTAGGCCATCGTCTACACGACATAGCCCTGAATTTTCCAATGCGCAGCTCTTTGCAAAAGAGAGATATTGGCAAGGAAAAGCTGTCTTGTACCATTGCATTTTTCTCCCAAACGAAGGACACTAGAAAGAAAATTTTAAAGCCTCCTGTTAGGTCATCATCTACACGACATATCCCTGAATTTTCCAATGCGTAGCTCTTTGCAAAAGAGAGATATTGGCAAGGAAAAGCTGTCTTGTACCTTTGCATTTTTCTCCCAAACGAAGGACACTAGAAAGAAAATTTTAAAGCCTCCTGTTAGGCCATCATCTACACGACATAGCCCTGAATTTTCAAATGCGCAGCGCTTTGCAAAAGAGAGATATTGGTAAGGAAAAGCTGTCTTGTACCATTGCATTTTTCTCCCAAACGAAGGACACTAGAATGAAAATTTGAAAGCCTCCTGTTTAGTGCTTCATCTACACGGTATAGCCCTGAATTTTCCAATGCCTAGCTCTTTGCAAAAGAGAGATATTGGCAAGGAAAAGCTGTATTGTACCTTTGCATTTTTCTCCCAAACTAAAGACACTAGAATGAAAATTTTAAAGCCTACTGTTAGTGCTTCATCTACACGTTATAGCCCTGAATTTTCCAATGCCTAGCTCTTTGCAAAAGAGAGATATCGGCAAGGAAAAGCTGTATTGTACCTTTGCATTTTTCTCCCAAACGAAAGACACTAGAATGAAAATTTTAAAGCCTCCTGTTAGTGCTTCATCTACACGTTATAGCCCTGAATTTTCCAATGCCTATCTCTTTGCAAAAGAGAGATATCGGCAAGGAAAAGCTTTATTGTACCTTTGCATTTTTCTCCCAAACGAAGGACACTAGAATGAAAATTTTAAAGCCTCCTATTAGTGCTTCATCTACACGTTATAGCCCTGAATTTTCCAATGCCTATCTCTTTGCAAAAGAGAGATATCGGCAAGGAAAAGCTGTATTTTACCTTTGCATTTTTCTCTCAAACGAAGGACACTAGAATGAAAATTTTAAAGCCTCCTATTAGTGCTTCATCTACACGTTATAGCCCAGAATTTTCCAATGCCTATCTCTTTGCAAAAGAGAGATATCGGCAAGGAAAAGCTGTCTTGTACCTTTGCATTTTTCTCCCAAACGAAGGACACTAGAAAGAAAATTTTAAAGCCTCCTGTTAGGACATCATCTACACGACATAGCCCTGAATTTTCCAATGCGTAGCTCTTTGCAAAAGAGAGATATTGGCAAGGAAAAGCTGTCTTGTACCTTTGCATTTTTCTCCCAAACGAAGGACACTAGAAAGAAAATTTTAAAGCCTCCTGTTAGGCCATCATCTACACGACATAGCCCTGAATTTTCCAATCCGTAGCTCTTTGCAAAAGAGAGATATTGGCAAGGAAAAGCTGTATTGTACCTTTGCATTTTTCTCCCAAACGAAAGACACTAGAATGAAAATTTTAAAGCCTCCTGTTAGTGCTTCATCTACACGTTATAGCCCTGAATTTTCCAATGCCTATCTCTTTGCAAAAGAGAGATATTGGCAAGGAAAAGCTGTATTGTACCTTTGCATTTTTCTCCCAAACGAAGGACACTAGAATGAAAATTTTTAAGCCTCCTGTTAGTGCTTCATCTACACGTTATAGCCCTGAATTTTCCAATGCCTATCTCTTTGCAAAAGAGAGATATCGGCAAGGAAAAGCTGTATTGTACCTTTGCATTTTTCTCCCAAACGAAAGACACTAGAATGAAAATTTTAAAGCCTCCTGTTAGTGCTTCATCTACACGTTATAGCCCTGAATTTTCCAATGCCTATCTCTTTGCAAAAGAGAGATATCGGCAAGGAAAAGCTGTATTGTACCTTTGCATTTTTCTCCCAAACTAAAGACACTAGAATGAAAATTTTAAAGCCTACTGTTAGTGCTTCATCTACACGTTATAGCCCTGCATTTTCCAATGCCTATCTCTTTGCAAAAGAGAGATATCGGCAAGGAAAAGCTGCATTGTACTTTTGCATTTTTCTCCCAAACGAAAGACACTAGAATGAAAATTTTAAAGCCTCCTGTTAGTGCTTCATCTACACTTTATAGCCCTGAATTTTCCAATGCCTAGCTCTTTGCAAAAGAGAGATATTGGCAAGGAAAAGCTGTATTGTACCTTTGCATTTTTCTCCCAAACGAAAGACACTAGAATGAAAATTTTAAAGCCTCCTGTTAGTGCTTCATCTACACGTTATAGCCCTGAATTTTCCAATGCCTATCTCTTTGCAAAAGAGAGATATCGGCAAGGAAAAGCTGTATTGTACCTTTGCATTTTTCTCCCAAACTAAAGACACTAGAATGAAAATTTTAAAGCCTACTGTTAGTGCTTCATCTACACGTTATAGCCCTGAATTTTCCAATGCCTAGCTCTTTGCAAAAGAGAGATATCGGCAAGGAAAAGCTGTATTGTACCTTTGCATTTTTCTCCCAAACGAAAGACACTAGAATGAAAATTTTAAAGCCTCCTGTTAGTGCTTCATCTACACGTTATAGCCCTGAATTTTCCAATGCCTATCTCTTTGCAAAAGAGAGATATCGGCAAGGAAAAGCTTTATTGTACCTTTGCATTTTTCTCCCAAACGAAGGACACTAGAATGAAAATTTTAAAGCCTCCTATTAGTGCTTCATCTACACGTTATAGCCCTGAATTTTCCAATGCCTATCTCTTTGCAAAAGAGAGATATCGGCAAGGAAAAGCTGTATTTTACCTTTGCATTTTTCTCCCAAACGAAGGACACTAGAATGAAAATTTTAAAGCCTCCTATTAGTGCTTCATCTACACGTTATAGCCCAGAATTTTCCAATGCCTATCTCTTTGCAAAAGAGAGATATCGGCAAGGAAAAGCTGTCTTGTACCTTTGCATTTTTCTCCCAAACGAAGGACACTAGAAAGAAAATTTTAAAGCCTCCTGTTAGGCCATCATCTACACGACATAGCCCTGAATTTTCCAATGCGTAGCTCTTTGCAAAAGAGAGATATTGGCAAGGAAAAGCTGTCTTGTACCTTTGCATTTTTCTCCCAAACGAAGGACACTAGAAAGAAAATTTTAAAGCCTCCTGTTAGGCCATCATCTACACGACATAGCCCTGAATTTTCCAATCCGTAGCTCTTTGCAAAAGAGAGATATTGGCAAGGAAAAGCTGTATTGTACCTTTGCATTTTTCTCCCAAACGAAAGACACTAGAATGAAAATTTTAAAGCCTCCTGTTAGTGCTTCATCTACACGTTATAGCCCTGAATTTTCCAATGCCTATCTCTTTGCAAAAGAGAGATATTGGCAAGGAAAAGCTGTATTGTACCTTTGCATTTTTCTCCCAAACGAAGGACACTAGAATGAAAATTTTTAAGCCTCCTGTTAGTGCTTCATCTACACGTTATAGCCCTGAATTTTCCAATGCCTATCTCTTTGCAAAAGAGAGATATCGGCAAGGAAAAGCTTTATTGTACCTTTGCATTTTTCTCCCAAACGAAAGACACTAGAATGAAAATTTTAAAGCCTCCTGTTAGTGCTTCATCTACACGTTATAGCCCTGAATTTTCCAATGCCTATCTCTTTGCAAAAGAGAGATATCGGCAAGGAAAAGCTGTATTGTACCTTTGCATTTTTCTCCCAAACTAAAGACACTAGAATGAAAATTTTAAAGCCTACTGTTAGTGCTTCATCTACACGTTATAGCCCTGCATTTTCCAATGCCTATCTCTTTGCAAAAGAGAGATATCGGCAAGGAAAAGCTGCATTGTACTTTTGCATTTTTCTCCCAAACGAAAGACACTAGAATGAAAATTTTAAAGCCTCCTGTTAGTGCTTCATCTACACGTTATAGCCCTGAATTTTCCAATGCCTAGCTCTTTGCAAAAGAGAGATATTGGCAAGGAAAAGCTGTATTGTACCTTTGCATTTTTCTCCCAAACGAAAGACACTAGAATGAAAATTTTAAAGCCTCCTGTTAGTGCTTCATCTACACGTTATAGCCCTGAATTTTCCAATGCCTATCTCTTTGCAAAAGAGAGATATCGGCAAGGAAAAGCTGTATTGTACCTTTGCATTTTTCTCCCAAACTAAAGACACTAGAATGAAAATTTTAAAGCCTACTGTTAGTGCTTCATCTACACGTTATAGCCCTGAATTTTCCAATGCCTAGCTCTTTGCAAAAGAGAGATATCGGCAAGGAAAAGCTGTATTGTACCTTTGCATTTTTCTCCCAAACGAAAGACACTAGAATGAAAATTTTAAAGCCTCCTGTTAGTGCTTCATCTACACGTTATAGCCCTGAATTTTCCAATGCCTATCTCTTTGCAAAAGAGAGATATCGGCAAGGAAAAGCTTTATTGTACCTTTGCATTTTTCTCCCAAACGAAGGACACTAGAATGAAAATTTTAAAGCCTCCTATTAGTGCTTCATCTACACGTTATAGCCCTGAATTTTCCAATGCCTATCTCTTTGCAAAAGAGAGATATCGGCAAGGAAAAGCTGTATTTTACCTTTGCATTTTTCTCCCAAACGAAGGACACTAGAATGAAATTTTTAAAGCCTCCTGTTAGTGCTTCATCTACACGTTATAGCCCAGAATTTTCCAATGCCTATCTCTTTGCAAAAGAGAGATATCGGCAAGGAAAAGCTGTCTTGTACCTTTGCATTTTTCTCCCAAACGAAGGACACTAGAAAGAAAATTTTAAAGCCTCCTGTTAGGCCATCATCTACACGACATAGCCCTGAATTTTCCAATGCGCAGCTCTTTGCAAAAGAGAGATATTGGCAAGGAAAAGCTGTCTTGTACCTTTGCATTTTTCTCCCAAACGAAGGACACTAGAAAGAAAATTTTAAAGCCTCCTGTTAGGCCATCATCTACACGACATAGCCCTGAATTTTCCAATGCGCAGCTCTTTGCAAAAGAGAGATATTGGCAAGGAAAAGCTGTCTTGTACCATTGCCGTTTTCTCCCAAACGAAGGACACTAGAAAGAACATTTTAAAGCCTCCTGTTAGGCCATCATCTACACGACATAGCCCTGAATTTTCCAATGCGCAGCTCTTTGCAAAAGAGAGATATTGGCAAGGAAAAGCTGTCTTGTACCTTTGCATTTTTCTCCCAAACGAAGGACACTAGAAAGAAAATTTTAAAGCCTCCTGTTAGGCCATCGTCTACACGACATAGCCCTGAATTTTCCAATGCGCAGCTCTTTGCAAAAGAGAGATATTGGCAAGGAAAAGCTGTCTTGTACCATTGCATTTTTCTCCCAAACGAAGGACACTAGAAAGAAAATTTTAAAGCCTCCTGTTAGGCCATCATCTACACGACATAGCCCTGAATTTTCCAATGCGTAGCTCTTTGCAAAAGAGAGATATTGGCAAGGAAAAGCTGTCTTGTACCTTTGCATTTTTCTCCCAAACGAAGGACACTAGAAAGAAAATTTTAAAGCCTCCTGTTAGGCCATCATCTACACGACATAGCCCTGAATTTTCCAATCCGTAGCTCTTTGCAAAAGAGAGATATTGGCAAGTAAATGCTGTCTTGTACCTTTGCATTTTTCTCCCAAACGAAGGACACTAGAAAGAAAATTTTAAAGCCTCCTGTTAGGCCATCATCTACACGACATAGCCCTGAATTTTCCAATGCGCAGCTCTTTGCAAAAGAGATATATTGGCAAGGAAAAGCTGTCTTGTACCATTGCATTTTTCTCCCAAACGAAGGACACTAGAAAGAAAATTTTAATGCCTCCTGTTAGGCCATCATCTACACGACATAGCCCTGAATTTTCCAATCCGTAGCTCTTTGCAAAAGAGAGATATTGGCAAGGAAAAGCTGTATTGTACCTTTGCATTTTTCTCCCAAACGAAAGACACTAGAATGAAAATTTTAAAGCCTCCTGTTAGTGCTTCATCTACACGTTATAGCCATGAATTTTCCAATGCCTATCTCTTTGCAAAAGAGAGATATTGGCAAGGAAAAGCTGTATTGTACCTTTGCATTTTTCTCCCAAACGAAGGACACTAGAATGAAAATTTTTAAGCCTCCTGTTAGTGCTTCATCTACACGTCATAGCCCTGAATTTTCCAATGCCTATCTCTTTGCAAAAGAGAGATATCGGCAAGGAAAAGCTGTATTGTACCTTTGCATTTTTCTCCCAAACGAAAGACACTAGAATGAAAATTTTAAAGCCTCCTGTTAGTGCTTCATCTACACGTTATAGCCCAGAATTTTCCAATGCCTATCTCTTTGCAAAAGAGAGATATCGGCAAGGAAAAGCTGTCTTGTACCTTTGCATTTTTCTCCCAAACGAAGGACACTAGAAAGAAAATTTTAAAGCCTCCTGTTAGGCCATCATCTACACGACATAGCCCTGAATTTTCCAATGCGCAGCTCTTTGCAAAAGAGAGATATTGGCAAGGAAAAGCTGTCTTGTACCATTGCATTTTTCTCCCAAACGAAGGACACTAGAAAGAAAATTTTAAAGCCTCCTGTTAGGCCATCATCTACACGACATAGCCCTGAATTTTCCAAAGCGTAGCTCTTTGCAAAAGAGAGATATTGGCAAGGAAAAGCTGTCTTGTACCTTTGCATTTTTCTCCCAAACGAAGGACACTAGAAAGAAAATTTTAAAGCCTCCTGTTAGGCCATCATCTACACGACATAGCCCTGAATTTTCCAATCCGTAGCTCTTTGCAAAAGAGAGATATTGGCAAGGAAAAGCTGTATTGTACCTTTGCATTTTTCTCCCAAACGAAAGACACTAGAATGAGAATTTTAAAGCCTCCTGTTAGTGCTTCATCTACACGTTATAGCCCTGAATTTTCCAATGCCTATCTCTTTGCAAAAGAGAGATATTGGCAAGGAAAAGCTGTATTGTACCTTTGCATTTTTCTCCCAAACGAAGGACACTAGAATGAAAATTTTTAAGCCTCCTGTTAGTGCTTCATCTACACGTTATAGCCCTGAATTTTCCAATGCCTATCTCTTTGCAAAAGAGAGATATCGGCAAGGAAAAGCTGTATTGTACCTTTGCATTTTTCTCCCAAACGAAAGACACTAGAATGAAAATTTTAAAGCCTCCTGTTAGTGCTTCATCTACACGTTATAGCCCTGAATTTTCCAATGCCTATCTCTTTGCAAAAGAGAGATATCGGCAAGGAAAAGCTGTATTGTACCTTTGCATTTTTCTCCCAAACTAAAGACACTAGAATGAAAATTTTAAAGCCTACTGTTAGTGCTTCATCTACACGTTATAGCCCTGCATTTTCCAATGCCTATCTCTTTGCAAAAGAGAGATATCGGCAAGGAAAAGCTGCATTGTACTTTTGCATTTTTCTCCCAAACGAAAGACACTAGAATGAAAATTTTAAAGCCTCCTGTTAGTGCTTCATCTACACGTTATAGCCCTGAATTTTCCAATGCCTAGCTCTTTGCAAAAGAGAGATATTGGCAAGGAAAAGCTGTATTGTACCTTTGCATTTTTCTCCCAAACGAAAGACACTAGAATGAAAATTTTAAAGCCTCCTGTTAGTGCTTCATCTACACGTTATAGCCCTGAATTTTCCAATGCCTATCTCTTTGCAAAAGAGAGATATCGGCAAGGAAAAGCTGTATTGTACCTTTGCATTTTTCTCCCAAACTAAAGACACTAGAATGAAAATTTTAAAGCCTACTGTTAGTGCTTCATCTACACGTTATAGCCCTGAATTTTCCAATGCCTAGCTCTTTGCAAAAGAGAGATATCGGCAAGGAAAAGCTGTATTGTACCTTTGCATTTTTCTCCCAAACGAAAGACACTAGAATGAAAATTTTAAAGCCTCCTGTTAGTGCTTCATCTACACGTTATAGCCCTGAATTTTCCAATGCCTATCTCTTTGCAAAAGAGAGATATCGGCAAGGAAAAGCTGTATTTTACCTTTGCATTTTTCTCCCAAACGAAGGACACTAGAATGAAAATTTTAAAGCCTCCTGTTAGTGCTTCATCTACACGTTATAGCCCAGAATTTTCCAATGCCTATCTCTTTGCAAAAGAGAGATATCGGCAAGGAAAAGCTGTATTGTACCTTTGCATTTTTCTCCCAAACGAAGGTCACTAGAAAGAAAATTTTAAAGCCTCCTGTTAGGCCATCATCTACACGACATAGCCCTGAATTTTCCAATGCGCAGCTCTTTGCAAAAGAGAGATATTGGCAAGGAAAAGCTGTCTTGTACCTTTGCATTTTTCTCCCAAACGAAGGACACTAGAAAGAAAATTTTAAAGCCTCCTGTTAGGCCATCATCTACACGACATAGCCCTGAATTTTCCAATGCGCAGCTCTTTGCAAAAGAGAGATATTGGCAAGGAAAAGCTGTCTTGTACCTTTGCATTTTTCTCCCAAACGAAGGACACTAGAAAGAAAATTTTAAAGCCTCCTGTTAGGCCATCGTCTACACGACATAGCCCTGAATTTTCCAATGCGCAGCTCTTTGCAAAAGAGAGATATTGGCAAGGAAAAGCTGTCTTGTACCATTGCATTTTTCTCCCAAACGAAGGACACTAGAAAGAAAATTTTAAAGCCTCCTGTTAGGTCATCATCTACACGACATATCCCTGAATTTTCCAATGCGTAGCTCTTTGCAAAAGAGAGATATTGGCAAGGAAAAGCTGTCTTGTACCTTTGCATTTTTCTCCCAAACGAAGGACACTAGAAAGAAAATTTTAAAGCCTCCTGTTAGGCCATCATCTACACGACATAGCCCTGAATTTTCAAATGCGCAGCGCTTTGCAAAAGAGAGATATTGGTAAGGAAAAGCTGTCTTGTACCATTGCATTTTTCTCCCAAACGAAGGACACTAGAATGAAAATTTGAAAGCCTCCTGTTTAGTGCTTCATCTACACGGTATAGCCCTGAATTTTCCAATGCCTAGCTCTTTGCAAAAGAGAGATATTGGCAAGGAAAAGCTGTATTGTACCTTTGCATTTTTCTCCCAAACTAAAGACACTAGAATGAAAATTTTAAAGCCTACTGTTAGTGCTTCATCTACACGTTATAGCCCTGAATTTTCCAATGCCTAGCTCTTTGCAAAAGAGAGATATCGGCAAGGAAAAGCTGTATTGTACCTTTGCATTTTTCTCCCAAACGAAAGACACTAGAATGAAAATTTTAAAGCCTCCTGTTAGTGCTTCATCTACACGTTATAGCCCTGAATTTTCCAATGCCTATCTCTTTGCAAAAGAGAGATATCGGCAAGGAAAAGCTTTATTGTACCTTTGCATTTTTCTCCCAAACGAAGGACACTAGAATGAAAATTTTAAAGCCTCCTATTAGTGCTTCATCTACACGTTATAGCCCTGAATTTTCCAATGCCTATCTCTTTGCAAAAGAGAGATATCGGCAAGGAAAAGCTGTATTTTACCTTTGCATTTTTCTCTCAAACGAAGGACACTAGAATGAAAATTTTAAAGCCTCCTATTAGTGCTTCATCTACACGTTATAGCCCAGAATTTTCCAATGCCTATCTCTTTGCAAAAGAGAGATATCGGCAAGGAAAAGCTGTCTTGTACCTTTGCATTTTTCTCCCAAACGAAGGACACTAGAAAGAAAATTTTAAAGCCTCCTGTTAGGACATCATCTACACGACATAGCCCTGAATTTTCCAATGCGTAGCTCTTTGCAAAAGAGAGATATTGGCAAGGAAAAGCTGTCTTGTACCTTTGCATTTTTCTCCCAAACGAAGGACACTAGAAAGAAAATTTTAAAGCCTCCTGTTAGGCCATCATCTACACGACATAGCCCTGAATTTTCCAATCCGTAGCTCTTTGCAAAAGAGAGATATTGGCAAGGAAAAGCTGTATTGTACCTTTGCATTTTTCTCCCAAACGAAAGACACTAGAATGAAAATTTTAAAGCCTCCTGTTAGTGCTTCATCTACACGTTATAGCCCTGAATTTTCCAATGCCTATCTCTTTGCAAAAGAGAGATATTGGCAAGGAAAAGCTGTATTGTACCTTTGCATTTTTCTCCCAAACGAAGGACACTAGAATGAAAATTTTTAAGCCTCCTGTTAGTGCTTCATCTACACGTTATAGCCCTGAATTTTCCAATGCCTATCTCTTTGCAAAAGAGAGATATCGGCAAGGAAAAGCTGTATTGTACCTTTGCATTTTTCTCCCAAACGAAAGACACTAGAATGAAAATTTTAAAGCCTCCTGTTAGTGCTTCATCTACACGTTATAGCCCTGAATTTTCCAATGCCTATCTCTTTGCAAAAGAGAGATATCGGCAAGGAAAAGCTGTATTGTACCTTTGCATTTTTCTCCCAAACTAAAGACACTAGAATGAAAATTTTAAAGCCTACTGTTAGTGCTTCATCTACACGTTATAGCCCTGCATTTTCCAATGCCTATCTCTTTGCAAAAGAGAGATATCGGCAAGGAAAAGCTGCATTGTACTTTTGCATTTTTCTCCCAAACGAAAGACACTAGAATGAAAATTTTAAAGCCTCCTGTTAGTGCTTCATCTACACTTTATAGCCCTGAATTTTCCAATGCCTAGCTCTTTGCAAAAGAGAGATATTGGCAAGGAAAAGCTGTATTGTACCTTTGCATTTTTCTCCCAAACGAAAGACACTAGAATGAAAATTTTAAAGCCTCCTGTTAGTGCTTCATCTACACGTTATAGCCCTGAATTTTCCAATGCCTATCTCTTTGCAAAAGAGAGATATCGGCAAGGAAAAGCTGTATTGTACCTTTGCATTTTTCTCCCAAACTAAAGACACTAGAATGAAAATTTTAAAGCCTACTGTTAGTGCTTCATCTACACGTTATAGCCCTGAATTTTCCAATGCCTAGCTCTTTGCAAAAGAGAGATATCGGCAAGGAAAAGCTGTATTGTACCTTTGCATTTTTCTCCCAAACGAAAGACACTAGAATGAAAATTTTAAAGCCTCCTGTTAGTGCTTCATCTACACGTTATAGCCCTGAATTTTCCAATGCCTATCTCTTTGCAAAAGAGAGATATCGGCAAGGAAAAGCTTTATTGTACCTTTGCATTTTTCTCCCAAACGAAGGACACTAGAATGAAAATTTTAAAGCCTCCTATTAGTGCTTCATCTACACGTTATAGCCCTGAATTTTCCAATGCCTATCTCTTTGCAAAAGAGAGATATCGGCAAGGAAAAGCTGTATTTTACCTTTGCATTTTTCTCCCAAACGAAGGACACTAGAATGAAATTTTTAAAGCCTCCTGTTAGTGCTTCATCTACACGTTATAGCCCAGAATTTTCCAATGCCTATCTCTTTGCAAAAGAGAGATATCGGCAAGGAAAAGCTGTCTTGTACCTTTGCATTTTTCTCCCAAACGAAGGACACTAGAAAGAAAATTTTAAAGCCTCCTGTTAGGCCATCATCTACACGACATAGCCCTGAATTTTCCAATGCGCAGCTCTTTGCAAAAGAGAGATATTGGCAAGGAAAAGCTGTCTTGTACCATTGCATTTTTCTCCCAAACGAAGGACACTAGAAAGAAAATTTTAAAGCCTCCTGTTAGGCCATCATCTACACGACATAGCCCTGAATTTTCCAATGCGCAGCTCTTTGCAAAAGAGAGATATTGGCAAGGAAAAGCTGTCTTGTACCATTGCAGTTTTCTCCCAAACGAAGGACACTAGAAAGAACATTTTAAAGCCTCCTGTTAGGCCATCATCTACACGACATAGCCCTGAATTTTCCAATGCGCAGCTCTTTGCAAAAGAGAGATATTGGCAAGGAAAAGCTGTCTTGTACCTTTGCATTTTTCTCCCAAACGAAGGACACTAGAAAGAAAATTTTAAAGCCTCCTGTTAGGCCATCGTCTACACGACATAGCCCTGAATTTTCCAATGCGCAGCTCTTTGCAAAAGAGAGATATTGGCAAGGAAAAGCTGTCTTGTACCATTGCATTTTTCTCCCAAACGAAGGACACTAGAAAGAAAATTTTAAAGCCTCCTGTTAGGCCATCATCTACACGACATAGCCCTGAATTTTCCAATGCGTAGCTCTTTGCAAAAGAGAGATATTGGCAAGGAAAAGCTGTCTTGTACCTTTGCATTTTTCTCCCAAACGAAGGACACTAGAAAGAAAATTTTAAAGCCTCCTGTTAGGCCATCATCTACACGACATAGCCCTGAATTTTCCAATCCGTAGCTCTTTGCAAAAGAGAGATATTGGCAAGTAAATGCTGTCTTGTACCTTTGCATTTTTCTCCCAAACGAAGGACACTAGAAAGAAAATTTTAAAGCCTCCTGTTAGGCCATCATCTACACGACATAGCCCTGAATTTTCCAATGCGCAGCTCTTTGCAAAAGAGATATATTGGCAAGGAAAAGCTGTCTTGTACCATTGCATTTTTCTCCCAAACGAAGGACACTAGAAAGAAAATTTTAAAGCCTCCTGTTAGGCCATCATCTACACGACATAGCCCTGAATTTTCCAATCCGTAGCTCTTTGCAAAAGAGAGATATTGGCAAGGAAAAGCTGTATTGTACCTTTGCATTTTTCTCCCAAACGAAAGACACTAGAATGAAAATTTTAAAGCCTCCTGTTAGTGCTTCATCTACACGTTATAGCCATGAATTTTCCAATGCCTATCTCTTTGCAAAAGAGAGATATTGGCAAGGAAAAGCTGTATTGTACCTTTGCATTTTTCTCCCAAACGAAGGACACTAGAATGAAAATTTTTAAGCCTCCTGTTAGTGCTTCATCTACACGTCATAGCCCTGAATTTTCCAATGCCTATCTCTTTGCAAAAGAGAGATATCGGCAAGGAAAAGCTGTATTGTACCTTTGCATTTTTCTCCCAAACGAAAGACACTAGAATGAAAATTTTAAAGCCTCCTGTTAGTGCTTCATCTACACGTTATAGCCCTGCATTTTCCAATGCCTATCTCTTTGCAAAAGAGAGATATCGGCAAGGAAAAGCAGCATTGTACTTTTGCATTTTTCTCCCAAACGAAAGACACTAGAATGAAAATTTTAAAGCCTCTTGTTAGGCCTTCATCTACACGACATAGCCCTGAATTTTCCAATGCGCAGCTCTTTGCAAAAGAGAGATATTGGCAAGGAAAAGCTGTCTTGTACCTTTGCATTTTTCTCCCAAACGAAGGTCACTAGAAAGAAAATTTTAAAGCCTCCTGTTAGGCCATAATCTACACGACATAGCCCTGAATTTTCCAATGCGCAGCTCTTTGCAAAAGAGAGATATTGGCAAGGAAAAGCTGTCTTGTACCTTTGCATTTTTCTCCCAAACGAAGGACACTAGAATGAAAATTTTTAAGCCTCCTGTTAGTGCTTCATCTACACGTTATAGCCCTGAATTTTCCAATGCCTATCTCTTTGCAAAAGAGAGATATCGGCAAGGAAAAGCTGTATTGTACCGTTGCATTTTTCTCCCAAACGAAAGACACTAGAATGAAAATTTTAAAGCCTCCTGTTAGTGCTTCATCTACACGTTATAGCCCTGCATTTTCCAATGCCTATCTCTTTGCAAAAGAGAGATATTGGCAAGGAAAAGCAGCATTGTACTTTTGCATTTTTCTCCCAAACGAAAGACACTAGAATGAAAATTTTAAAACCTCTTGTTAGGCCATCATCTACACGACATAGCCCTGAATTTTCCAATGCGCAGCTCTTTGCAAAAGAGAGATATTGGCAAGGAAAAGCTGTCTTGTACCTTTGCATTTTTCTCCCAAACGAAGGTCACTAGAAAGAAAATTTTAAAGCCTCCTGTTAGGCCATAATCTACACGACATAGCCCTGAATTTTCCAATGCGCAGCTCTTTGCAAAAGAGAGATATTGGCAAGGAAAAGCTGTCTTGTACCTTTGCATTTTTCTCCCAAACGAAGGTCACTAGATAGAAAATTTTAAAGCCTCCTGTTAGGCCATCATCTACACGACATAGCCCTGAATTTTCCAATGAGTAGCTCTTTGCAAAAGAGAGATATTGGCAAGGAAAAGCTGTCTTGTACCTTTGCATTTTTCTCCCAAACGAAGGACACTAGAAAGAAAATTTTAAAGCCTCCTGTTAGGCCATCATCTACACGACATAGCCCTGAATTTTCCAATGCGCAGCTCTTTGCAAAAGAGAGATATTGGCAAGGAAAAGCTGTCTTGTACCATTGCAGTTTTCTCCCAAACGAAGGACACTAGAAAGAACATTTTAAAGCCTCCTGTTAGGCCATCATCTACACGACATAGCCCTGAATTTTCCAATGCGCAGCTCTTTGCAAAAGAGAGATATTGGCAAGGAAAAGCTGTCTTGTACCTTTGCATTTTTCTCCCAAACGAAGGACACTAGAAAGAAAATTTTAAAGCCTCCTGTTAGGCCATCGTCTACACGACATAGCCCTGAATTTTCCAATGCGCAGCTCTTTGCAAAAGAGAGATATTGGCAAGGAAAAGCTGTCTTGTACCATTGCATTTTTCTCCCAAACGAAGGACACTAGAAAGAAAATTTTAAAGCCTCCTGTTAGGCCATCATCTACACGACATAGCCCTGAATTTTCCAATGCGTAGCTCTTTGCAAAAGAGAGATATTGGCAAGGAAAAGCTGTCTTGTACCTTTGCATTTTTCTCCCAAACGAAGGACACTAGAAAGAAAATTTTAAAGCCTCCTGATAGGCCATCATCTACACGACATAGCCCTGAATTTTCAAATGCGCAGCTCTTTGCAAAAGAGAGATATTGGCAAGGAAAAGCTGTCTTGTACCATTGCATTTTTCTCCCAAACGAAGGACACTAGAATGAAAATTTTAAAGCCTCCTGTTAGTGCTTTATCTACACGTTATAGCCCTGAATTTTCCAATGCCTATCTCTTTGCAAAAGAGAGATATCGGCAAGGAAATGCTGTATTGTACCTTTGCATTTTTCTCCCAAACGAAAGACACTAGAATGAAAATTTTAAAGCCTTCTGTTAGTGCTTCATCTACACGTTATAGCCCTGCATTTTCCAATGCCTATCTCTTTGCAAAAGAGAGATATCGGCAAGGAAAAGCTGCATTGTACTTTTGCATTTTTCTCCCAAATGAAAGACACTAGAATGAAAATTTTAAAGCCTCCTTTTAGTGCTTCATCTACACGTAATAGCCCTGAATTTTCCTATGCCTATCTCTTTGCAAAAGAGAGATATCGGCAAGGAAATGCTGTATTGTACCTTTGCATTTTTCTCCCAAACGAAAGACACTAGAATGAAAATTTTAAAGCCTACTGTTAGTGCTTCATCTACACGTTATAGCCCTGCATTTTCCAATGCCTATCTCTTTGCAAAAGAGAGATATCGGCAAGGAAAAGCTGCATTGTACTTTTGCATTTTTCTCCCAAACGAAAGACACTAGAATGAAAATTTTAAAGCCTCCTGTTAGTGCTTCATCTACACGTTATAGCCCTGAATTTTCCAATGCCTAGCTCTTTGCAAAAGAGAGATATTGGCAAGGAAAAGCTGTATTGTACCTTTGCATTTTTCTCCCAAACGAAAGACACTAGAATGAAAATTTTAAA
The DNA here is from genome assembly GCF_028390025.1 of Pseudophryne corroboree. Lineage (NCBI taxonomy): Eukaryota > Metazoa > Chordata > Amphibia > Anura > Myobatrachidae > Pseudophryne > Pseudophryne corroboree. The sequence goes on along the minus strand of NW_026970474.1, from coordinate 180,800 downwards.
GCCTCCTGTTAGTGCTTCATCTACACGTTATAGCCCTGAATTTTCCAATGCCTATCTCTTTGCAAAAGAGAGATATCGGCAAGGAAAAACTGTATTGTACCTTTGCATTTTTCTCCCAAACGAAAGACACTAGAATGAAAATTTTAAAGCCTCCTGTTAGTGCTTCAACTACACGTTATAGTCCTGAATTTTCCAATGCCTATCTCTTTGCAAAAGAGAGATATCGGCAAGGAAAAGCTGTATTGTACCTTTGCATTTTTCTCCCAAACGAAGGACACTAGAATGAAAATTTAAAAGCCTCCTGTTTAGTGCTTCATCTACACGGTATAGCCCTGAATTTTCCAATGCCTAGCTCTTTGCAAAAGAGAGATATTGGCAAGGAAAAACTGTATTGTACCTTTGCATTTTTCTCCCAAACGAAGGACACTAGAGTGAAAATTTTAAAGCCTCCTGTTAGTGCTTCATCTACACGTTATAGCCCTGAATTTTCCAATGCCTATCTCTTTGCAAAAGAGAGATATCGGCAAGGAAAAACTGTATTGTACCTTTGCATTTTTCTCCCAAACGAAAGACACTAGAATGAAAATTTTAAAGCCTCCTGTTAGTGCTTCATCTACACGTTATAGCCCTGAATTTTCCATTGCCTAGCTCTTTGCAAAAGAGAGATATTGGCAAGGAAAAGCTGTATTGTACCTTTGCATTTTTCTCCCAAACTAAAGACACTAGAATGAAAATTTTAAAGCCTACTGTTAGTGCTTCATCTACACGTTATAGCCCTGAATTTTCCAATGCCTATCTCTTTGCAAAAGAGAGATATCGTCAACGAAATGCTGTATTGTACCTTTGCATTTTTCTCCCAAACGAAAGACACTAGAATGAAAATTTTAAAGCCTCCTGTTAGTGTTTCATCTACACGTTATAGCCCTACATTTTCCAATGCCTATCTCTTTGCAAAAGAGAGATATCGGCAAGGAAAAGCTGCATTGTACTTTTGCATTTTTCTCCCAAACGAAAGACACTAGAATGAAAATTTTAAAGCCTCCTTTTAGTGCTTCATCTACACGTAATAGCCCTGAATTTTCCAATGCCTATCTCTTTGCAAAAGAGAGATATCGGCAAGGAAATGCTGTATTGTACCTTTGCATTTTTCTCCCAAACGAAAGACACTAGAATGAAAATTTTAAAGCCTACTGTTAGTGCTTCATCTACACGTTATAGCCCTGCATTTTCCAATGCCTATCTCTTTGCAAAAGAGAGATATCGGCAAGGAAAAGCTGCATTGTACTTTTGCATTTTTCTCCCAAACGAAAGACACTAGAATGAAAATTTTAAAGCCTCCTGTTAGTGCTTCATCTACACGTTATAGCCTTGAATTTTCCAATGCCTAGCTCTTTGCAAAAGAGAGATATTGGCAAGGAAAACCTGTATTGTACCTTTGCATTTTTCTCCCAAACGAAAGACACTAGAATGAAAATTTTAAAGCCTCCTGTTAGTGCTTCATCTACACGTTATAGCCCTGAATTTTCCAATGCCTATCTCTTTGCAAAAGAGAGATATCGGCAAGGAAAAGCTGTATTGTACCTTTGCATTTTTCTCCCAAACTAAAGACACTAGAATGAAAATTTTAAAGCCTACTGTTAGTGCTTCATCTACACGTTATAGCCCTGAATTTTCCAATGCCTAGCTCTTTGCAAAAGAGAGATATTGGCAAGGAAAAGCTGTATTGTACCTTTGCATTTTTCTCCCAAACGAAAGACACTAGAATGAAAATTTTAAAGCCTCCTGTTAGTGCTTCATCTACACGTTATAGCCCTGAATTTTCCAATGCCTATCTCTTTGCAAAAGAGAGATATCGGCAAGGAAAAGCTTTATTGTACCTTTGCATTTTTCTCCCAAACGAAGGACACTAGAATGAAAATTTTAAAGCCTCCTATTAGTGCTTCATCTACACGTTATAGCCCTGAATTTTCCAATGCCTATCTCTTTGCAAAAGAGAGATATCGGCAAGGAAAAGCTGTATTTTACCTTTGCATTTTTCTCCCAAACGAAGGACACTAGAATGAAAATTTTAAAGCCTCCTGTTAGTGCTTCATCTACACGTTATAGCCCAGAATTTTCCAATGCCTATCTCTTTGCAAAAGAGAGATATCGGCAAGGAAAAGCAGTATTGTACCTTTGCATTTTTCTACCAAACGAAGGACACTAGAATGAAAATTTAAAAGCCTCCTGTTAGTGCTTCATCTACACGGTATAGCCCTGAATTTTCCAATGCCTAGCTCTTTGCAAAAGAGAGATATTGGCAAGGAAAAGCTGTATTGTACCTTTGCATTTTTCTCCCAAACGAAGGACACTAGAATGAAAATTTTAAAGCCTCCTGTTAGTGCTTCATCTACACGTTATAGCCCTGAATTTTCCAATGCCTATCTCTTTGCAAAAGAGAGATATCGGCAAGGAAAAACTGTATTGTACCTTTGCATTTTTCTCCCAAACGAAAGACACTAGAATGAAAATTTTAAAGCCTCCTGTTAGTGCTTCATCTACACGTTATAGCCCTGCATTTTCCAATGCGCAGCTCTTTGCAAAAGAGAGATATTGGCAAGGAAAAGCTGTCTTGTACCTTTGCATTTTTCTCCCAAACGAAGGACACTAGAAAGAAAATTTTAAAGCCTCCTGTTAGGCCATCATCTACACGACATAGCCCTGAATTTTCCAATGCGCAGCTCTTTGCAAAAGAGAGATATTGGCAAGGAAAAGCTGTCTTGTACCTTTGCATTTTTCTCCCAAACGAAGGACACTAGAAAGAAAATTTTAAAGCCTCCTGTTAGGCCATCATCTACACGACATAGCCCTGAATTTTCCAATGCGTAGCTCTTTGCAAAAGAGAGATATTGGCAAGGAAAAGCTGTCTTGTACCTTTGCATTTTTCTCCCAAACGAAGGACACTAGAAAGAAAATTTTAAAGCCTCCTGTTAGGCCATCATCTACACGACATAGCCCTGAATTTTCCAATGCGCAGCTCTTTGCAAAAGAGAGATATCGGCAAGGAAAAGCTGTATTGTACCTTTGCATTTTTCTCCCAAACGAAGGACACTAGAATGAAAATTTAAAAGCCTCCTGTTTAGTGCTTCATCTACACGGTATAGCCCTGAATTTTCCAATGCCTAGCTCTTTGCAAAAGAGAGATATTGGCAAGGAAAAACTGTATTGTACCTTTGCATTTTTCTCCCAAACGAAGGACACTAGAATGAAAATTTTAAAGCCTCCTGTTAGTGCTTCATCTACACGTTATAGCCCTGAATTTTCCAATGCCTATCTCTTTGCAAAAGAGAGATATCGGCAAGGAAAAACTGTATTGTACCTTTGCATTTTTCTCCCAAACGAAAGACACTAGAATGAAAATTTTAAAGCCTCCTGTTAGTGCTTCATCTACACGTTATAGCCCTGAATTTTCCAATGCCTAGCTCTTTGCAAAAGAGAGATATTGGCAAGGAAAAGCTGTATTGTACCTTTGCATTTTTCTCCCAAACTAAAGACACTAGAATGAAAATTTTAAAGCCTACTGTTAGTGCTTCATCTACACGTTATAGCCCTGAATTTTCCAATGCCTATCTCTTTGCAAAAGAGAGATATCGGCAACGAAATGCTGTATTGTACCTTTGCATTTTTCTCCCAAACGAAAGACACTAGAATGAAAATTTTAAAGCCTCCTGTTAGTGCTTCATCTACACGTTATAGCCCTGAATTTTCCAATGCCTATCTCTTTGCAAAAGAGAGATATCGGCAAGGAAAAACTGTATTGTACCTTTGCATTTTTCTCCCAAACGAAAGACACTAGAATGAAAATTTTAAAGCCTCCTGTTAGTGCTTCATCTACACGTTATAGCCCTGAATTTTCCAATGCCTAGCTCTTTGCAAAAGAGAGATATTGGCAAGGAAAAGCTGTATTGTACCTTTGCATTTTTCTCCCAAACTAAAGACACTAGAATGAAAATTTTAAAGCCTACTGTTAGTGCTTCATCTACACGTTATAGCCCTGAATTTTCCAATGCCTATCTCTTTGCAAAAGAGAGATATCGGCAAGGAAAAGCTGCATTGTACTTTTGCATTTTTCTCCCAAACGAAAGACACTAGAATGAAAATTTTAAAGCCTCCTTTTAGTGCTTCATCTACACGTAATAGCCCTGAATTTTCCAATGCCTATCTCTTTGCAAAAGAGAGATATCGGCAAGGAAATGCTGTATTGTACCTTTGCATTTTTCTCCCAAACGAAAGACACTAGAATGAAAATTTTAAAGCCTCCTGTTAGTGCTTCATCTACACGTTATAGCCCTGAATTTTCCAATGCCTATCTCTTTGCAAAAGAGAGATATCGGCAAGGAAATGCTGTATTGTACCTTTGCATTTTTCTCCCAAACGAAAGACACTAGAATGAAAATTTTAAAGCCTACTGTTAGTGCTTCATCTACACGTTATAGCCCTGCATTTTCCAATGCCTATCTCTTTGCAAAAGAGAGATATCGGCAAGGAAAAGCTGTATTGTACCTTTGCATTTTTCTCCCAAACTAAAGACACTAGAATGAAAATTTTAAAGCCTACTGTTAGTGCTTCATCTACACGTTATAGCCCTGAATTTTCCAATGCCTAGCTCTTTGCAAAAGAGAGATATTGGCAAGGAAAAGCTGTATTGTACCTTTGCATTTTTCTCCCAAACTAAAGACACTAGAATGAAAATTTTAAAGCCTACTGTTAGTGCTTCATCTACACGTTATAGCCCTGAATTTTCCAATGCCTATCTCTTTGCAAAAGAGAGATATCGGCAACGAAATGCTGTATTGTACCTTTGCATTTTTCTCCCAAACGAAAGACACTAGAATGAAAATTTTAAAGCCTCCTGTTAGTGCTTCATCTACACGTTATAGCCCTGAATTTTCCAATGCCTATCTCTTTGCAAAAGAGAGATATCGGCAAGGAAAAACTGTATTGTACCTTTGCATTTTTCTCCCAAACGAAAGACACTAGAATGAAAATTTTAAAGCCTCCTGTTAGTGCTTCATCTACACGTTATAGCCCTGAATTTTCCAATGCCTAGCTCTTTGCAAAAGAGAGATATTGGCAAGGAAAAGCTGTATTGTACCTTTGCATTTTTCTCCCAAACTAAAGTCACTAGAATGAAAATTTTAAAGCCTACTGTTAGTGCTTCATCTACACGTTATAGCCCTGAATTTTCCAATGCCTATCTCTTTGCAAAAGAGAGATATCGGCAAGGAAAAGCTGCATTGTACTTTTGCATTTTTCTCCCAAACGAAAGACACTAGAATGAAAATTTTAAAGCCTCCTTTTAGTGCTTCATCTACACGTAATAGCCCTGAATTTTCCAATGCCTATCTCTTTGCAAAAGAGAGATATCGGCAAGGAAATGCTGTATTGTACCTTTGCATTTTTCTCCCAAACGAAAGACACTAGAATGAAAATTTTAAAGCCTACTGTTAGTGCTTCATCTACACGTTATAGCCCTGCATTTTCCAATGCCTATCTCTTTGCAAAAGAGAGAAATCGGCAAGGAAAAGCTGTATTGTACCTTTGCATTTTTCTCCCAAACTAAAGACACTAGAATGAAAATTTTAAAGCCTACTGTTAGTGCTTCATCTACACGTTATAGCCCTGAATTTTCCAATGCCTAGCTCTTTGCAAAAGAGAGATATTGGCAAGGAAAAGCTGTATTGTACCTTTGCATTTTTCTCCCAAACGAAGGACACTAGAAAGAAAATTTTAAAGCCTCCTGTTAGGCCATCATCTACACGACATAGCCCTGGATTTTCCAATGCGCAGCTCTTTGCAAAAGAGAGATATTGGCAAGGAAAAGCTGTCTTGTACCTTTGCATTTTTCTCCCAAACGAAGGACACTAGAAAGAAAATTTTAAAGCCTCCTGTTAGGCCATCATCTACACGACATAGCCCTGAATTTTCCAATGCGTAGCTCTTTGCAAAAGAGAGATATTGGCAAGGAAAAGCTGTCTTGTACCTTTGCATTTTTCTCCCAAACGAAGGACACTAGAAAGAAAATTTTAAAGCCTCCTGTTAGGCCATCATCTACACGACATAGCCCTGAATTTTCCAATGCGCAGCTCTTTGCAAAAGAGAGATATCGGCAAGGAAAAGCTGTATTGTACCTTTGCATTTTTCTCCCAAACGAAGGACACTAGAATGAAAATTTAAAAGCCTCCTGTTTAGTGCTTCATCTACACGGTATAGCCCTGAATTTTCCAATGCCTAGCTCTTTGCAAAAGAGAGATATTGGCAAGGAAAAACTGTATTGTACCTTTGCATTTTTCTCCCAAACGAAGGACACTAGAATGAAAATTTTAAAGCCTCCTGTTAGTGCTTCATCTACACGTTATAGCCCTGAATTTTCCAATGCCTATCTCTTTGCAAAAGAGAGATATCGGCAAGGAAAAACTGTATTGTACCTTTGCATTTTTCTCCCAAACGAAAGACACTAGAATGAAAATTTTAAAGCCTCCTGTTAGTGCTTCATCTACACGTTATAGCCCTGAATTTTCCAATGCCTAGCTCTTTGCAAAAGAGAGATATTGGCAAGGAAAAGCTGTATTGTACCTTTGCATTTTTCTCCCAAACTAAAGACACTAGAATGAAAATTTTAAAGCCTACTGTTAGTGCTTCATCTACACGTTATAGCCCTGAATTTTCCAATGCCTATCTCTTTGCAAAAGAGAGATATCGGCAACGAAATGCTGTATTGTACCTTTGCATTTTTCTCCCAAACGAAAGACACTAGAATGAAAATTTTAAAGCCTCCTGTTAGTGCTTCATCTACACGTTATAGCCCTGAATTTTCCAATGCCTATCTCTTTGCAAAAGAGAGATATCGGCAAGGAAAAACTGTATTGTACCTTTGCATTTTTCTCCCAAACGAAAGACACTAGAATGAAAATTTTAAAGCCTCCTGTTAGTGCTTCATCTACACGTTATAGCCCTGAATTTTCCAATGCCTAGCTCTTTGCAAAAGAGAGATATTGGCAAGGAAAAGCTGTATTGTACCTTTGCATTTTTCTCCCAAACTAAAGACACTAGAATGAAAATTTTAAAGCCTACTGTTAGTGCTTCATCTACACGTTATAGCCCTGAATTTTCCAATGCCTATCTCTTTGCAAAAGAGAGATATCGGCAAGGAAAAGCTGCATTGTACTTTTGCATTTTTCTCCCAAACGAAAGACACTAGAATGAAAATTTTAAAGCCTCCTTTTAGTGCTTCATCTACACGTAATAGCCCTGAATTTTCCAATGCCTATCTCTTTGCAAAAGAGAGATATCGGCAAGGAAATGCTGTATTGTACCTTTGCATTTTTCTCCCAAACGAAAGACACTAGAATGAAAATTTTAAAGCCTCCTGTTAGTGCTTCATCTACACGTTATAGCCCTGAATTTTCCAATGCCTATCTCTTTGCAAAAGAGAGATATCGGCAAGGAAATGCTGTATTGTACCTTTGCATTTTTCTCCCAAACGAAAGACACTAGAATGAAAATTTTAAAGCCTACTGTTAGTGCTTCATCTACACGTTATAGCCCTGCATTTTCCAATGCCTATCTCTTTGCAAAAGAGAGATATCGGCAAGGAAAAGCTGTATTGTACCTTTGCATTTTTCTCCCAAACTAAAGACACTAGAATGAAAATTTTAAAGCCTACTGTTAGTGCTTCATCTACACGTTATAGCCCTGAATTTTCCAATGCCTAGCTCTTTGCAAAAGAGAGATATTGGCAAGGAAAAGCTGTATTGTACCTTTGCATTTTTCTCCCAAACTAAAGACACTAGAATGAAAATTTTAAAGCCTACTGTTAGTGCTTCATCTACACGTTATAGCCCTGAATTTTCCAATGCCTATCTCTTTGCAAAAGAGAGATATCGGCAACGAAATGCTGTATTGTACCTTTGCATTTTTCTCCCAAACGAAAGACACTAGAATGAAAATTTTAAAGCCTCCTGTTAGTGCTTCATCTACACGTTATAGCCCTGAATTTTCCAATGCCTATCTCTTTGCAAAAGAGAGATATCGGCAAGGAAAAACTGTATTGTACCTTTGCATTTTTCTCCCAAACGAAAGACACTAGAATGAAAATTTTAAAGCCTCCTGTTAGTGCTTCATCTACACGTTATAGCCCTGAATTTTCCAATGCCTAGCTCTTTGCAAAAGAGAGATATTGGCAAGGAAAAGCTGTATTGTACCTTTGCATTTTTCTCCCAAACTAAAGTCACTAGAATGAAAATTTTAAAGCCTACTGTTAGTGCTTCATCTACACGTTATAGCCCTGAATTTTCCAATGCCTATCTCTTTGCAAAAGAGAGATATCGGCAAGGAAAAGCTGCATTGTACTTTTGCATTTTTCTCCCAAACGAAAGACACTAGAATGAAAATTTTAAAGCCTCCTTTTAGTGCTTCATCTACACGTAATAGCCCTGAATTTTCCAATGCCTATCTCTTTGCAAAAGAGAGATATCGGCAAGGAAATGCTGTATTGTACCTTTGCATTTTTCTCCCAAACGAAAGACACTAGAATGAAAATTTTAAAGCCTACTGTTAGTGCTTCATCTACACGTTATAGCCCTGCATTTTCCAATGCCTATCTCTTTGCAAAAGAGAGAAATCGGCAAGGAAAAGCTGTATTGTACCTTTGCATTTTTCTCCCAAACTAAAGACACTAGAATGAAAATTTTAAAGCCTACTGTTAGTGCTTCATCTACACGTTATAGCCCTGAATTTTCCAATGCCTAGCTCTTTGCAAAAGAGAGATATTGGCAAGGAAAAGCTGTATTGTACCTTTGCATTTTTCTCCCAAACGAAGGACACTAGAAAGAAAATTTTAAAGCCTCCTGTTAGGCCATCATCTACACGACATAGCCCTGGATTTTCCAATGCGCAGCTCTTTGCAAAAGAGAGATATTGGCAAGGAAAAGCTGTCTTGTACCTTTGCATTTTTCTCCCAAACGAAGGACACTAGAAAGAAAATTTTAAAGCCTCCTGTTAGGCCATCATCTACACGACATAGCCCTGAATTTTCCAATGCGTAGCTCTTTGCAAAAGAGAGATATTGGCAAGGAAAAGCTGTCTTGTACCTTTGCATTTTTCTCCCAAACGAAGGACACTAGAAAGAAAATTTTAAAGCCTCCTGTTAGGCCATCATCTACACGACATAGCCCTGAATTTTCCAATGCGTAGCTCTTTGCAAAAGAGAGATATCGGCAAGGAAAAGCTGCATTGTACTTTTGCATTTTTCTCCCAAATGAAAGACACTAGAATTAAAATTTTAAAGCCTCCTTTTAGTGCTTCATCTACACGTAATAGCCCTGAATTTTCCTATGCCTATCTCTTTGCAAAAGAGAGATATCGGCAAGGAAATGCTGTATTGTACCTTTGCATTTTTCTCCCAAACGAAAGACACTAGAATGAAAATTTTAAAGCCTACTGTTAGTGCTTCATCTACACGTTATAGTCCTGCATTTTCCAATGCCTATCTCTTTGCAAAAGAGAGATATCGGCAAGGAAAAACTGTATTGTACCTTTGCATTTTTCTCCCAAACGAAAGACACTAGAATGAAAATTTTAAAGCCTCCTGTTAGTGCTTCAACTACACGTTATAGCCCTGAATTTTCCAATGCCTATCTCTTTGCAAAAGAGAGATATCGGCAAGGAAAAGCTGTATTGTACCTTTGCATTTTTCTCCCAAACGAAGGACACTAGAATGAAAATTTAAAAGCCTCCTGTTTAGTGCTTCATCTACACGGTATAGCCCTGAATTTTCCAATGCCTAGCTCTTTGCAAAAGAGAGATATTGGCAAGGAAAAACTGTATTGTACCTTTGCATTTTTCTCCCAAACGAAGGACACTAGAATGAAAATTTTAAAGCCTCCTGTTAGTGCTTCATCTACACGTTATAGCCCTGAATTTTCCAATGCCTATCTCTTTGCAAAAGAGAGATATCGGCAAGGAAAAACTGTATTGTACCTTTGCATTTTTCTCCCAAACGAAAGACACTAGAATGAAAATTTTAAAGCCTCCTGTTAGTGCTTCATCTACACGTTATAGCCCTGAATTTTCCAATGCCTAGCTCTTTGCAAAAGAGAGATATTGGCAAGGAAAAGCTGTATTGTACCTTTGCATTTTTCTCCCAAACTAAAGACACTAGAATGAAAATTTTAAAGCCTACTGTTAGTGCTTCATCTACACGTTATAGCCCTGAATTTTCCAATGCCTATCTCTTTGCAAAAGAGAGATATCGGCAACGAAATGCTGTATTGTACCTTTGCATTTTTCTCCCAAACGAAAGACACTAGAATGAAAATTTTAAAGCCTCCTGTTAGTGCTTCATCTACACGTTATAGCCCTGAATTTTCCAATGCCTATCTCTTTGCAAAAGAGAGATATCGGCAAGGAAAAACTGTATTGTACCTTTGCATTTTTCTCCCAAACGAAAGACACTAGAATGAAAATTTTAAAGCCTCCTGTTAGTGCTTCATCTACACGTTATAGCCCTGAATTTTCCAATGCCTAGCTCTTTGCAAAAGAGAGATATTGGCAAGGAAAAGCTGTATTGTACCTTTGCATTTTTCTCCCAAACTAAAGACACTAGAATGAAAATTTTAAAGCCTACTGTTAGTGCTTCATCTACACGTTATAGCCCTGAATTTTCCAATGCCTATCTCTTTGCAAAAGAGAGATATCGGCAAGGAAAAGCTGCATTGTACTTTTGCATTTTTCTCCCAAACGAAAGACACTAGAATGAAAATTTGAAAGCCTCCTTTTAGTGCTTCATCTACACGTAATAGCCCTGAATTTTCCAATGCCTATCTCTTTGCAAAAGAGAGATATCGGCAAGGAAATGCTGTATTGTACCTTTGCATTTTTCTCCCAAACGAAAGACACTAGAATGAAAATTTTAAAGCCTACTGTTAGTGCTTCATCTACACGTTATAGCCCTGCATTTTCCAATGCCTATCTCTTTGCAAAAGAGAGATATTGGCAAGGAAAAGCTGCATTGTACTTTTGCATTTTTCTCCCAAACGAAAGACACTAGAATGAATATTTTAAAGCCTCCTGTTAGTGCTTCATCTACACGTTATAGCCCTGAATTTTCCAATGCCTAGCTCTTTGCAAAAGAGAGATATTGGCAAGGAAAAGCTGTATTGTACCTTTGCATTTTTCTACCAAACGAAGGACACTAGAATGAAAATTTAAAAGCCTCCTGTTAGTGCTTCATCTACACGGTATAGCCCTGAATTTTCCAATGCCTAGCTCTTTGCAAAAGAGAGATATTGGCAAGGAAAAGCTGTATTGTACCTTTGCATTTTTCTCCCAAACGAAGGACACTAGAATGAAAATTTTAAAGCCTCCTGTTAGTGCTTCATCTACACGTTATAGCCCTGAATTTTCCAATGCCTATCTCTTTGCAAAAGAGAGATATCGGCAAGGAAAAACTGTATTGTACCTTTGCATTTTTCTCCCAAACGAAAGACACTAGAATGAAAATTTTAAAGCCTCCTGTTAGTGCTTCATCTACACGTTATAGCCCTGCATTTTCCAATGCGCAGCTCTTTGCAAAAGAGAGATATTGGCAAGGAAAAGCTGTCTTGTACCTTTGCATTTTTCTCCCAAACGAAGGACACTAGAAAGAAAATTTTAAAGCCTCCTGTTAGGCCATCATCTACACGACATAGCCCTGAATTTTCCAATGCGCAGCTCTTTGCAAAAGAGAGATATTGGCAAGGAAAAGCTGTCTTGTACCTTTGCATTTTTCTCCCAAACGAAGGACACTAGAAAGAAAATTTTAAAGCCTCCTGTTAGGCCATCATCTACACGACATAGCCCTGAATTTTCCAATGCGTAGCTCTTTGCAAAAGAGAGATATTGGCAAGGAAAAGCTGTCTTGTACCTTTGCATTTTTCTCCCAAACGAAGGACACTAGAAAGAAAATTTTAAAGCCTCCTGTTAGGCCATCATCTACACGACATAGCCCTGAATTTTCCAATGCGCAGCTCTTTGCAAAAGAGAGATATTGGCAAGGAAAAGCTGTCTTGTACCATTGCATTTTTCTGAAACGAAGGACACTAGAAAGAAAATTTTAAAGCCTCCTGTTAGGCCATCATCTACACGACATAGCCCTGAATTTTCCAATGCGTAGCTCTTTGCAAAAGAGAGATATCGGCAAGGAAAAGCTGCATTGTACTTTTGCATTTTTCTCCCAAATGAAAGACACTAGAATGAAAATTTTAAAGCCTCCTTTTAGTGCTTCATCTACACGTAATAGCCCTGAATTTTCCTATGCCTATCTCTTTGCAAAAGAGAGATATCGGCAAGGAAATGCTGTATTGTACCTTTGCATTTTTCTCCCAAACGAAAGACACTAGAATGAAAATTTTAAAGCCTACTGTTAGTGCTTCATCTACACGTTATAGACCTGCATTTTCCAATGCCTATCTCTTTGCAAAAGAGAGATATCGGCAAGGAAAAGCTGCATTGTACTTTTGCATTTTTCTCCCAAACGAAAGACACTAGAATTAAAATTTTAAAGCCTCCTGTTAGTGCTTCATCTACATGTTATAGCCCTGAATTTTCCAATGCCTATCTCTTTGCAAAAGAGAGATATCGGCAAGGAAAAACTGTATTGTACCTTTGCATTTTTCTCCCAAACGAAAGACACTAGAATGAAAATTTTAAAGCCTCCTGTTAGTGCTTCAACTACACGTTATAGCCCTGAATTTTCCAATGCCTATCTCTTTGCAAAAGAGAGATATCGGCAAGGAAAAGCTGTATTGTACCTTTGCATTTTTCTCCCAAACGAAGGACACTAGAATGAAAATTTAAAAGCCTCCTGTTTAGTGCTTCATCTACACGGTATAGCCCTGAATTTTCCAATGCCTAGCTCTTTGCAAAAGAGAGATATTGGCAAGGAAAAACTGTATTGTACCTTTGCATTTTTCTCCCAAACGAAGGACACTAGAATGAAAATTTTAAAGCCTCCTGTTAGTGCTTCATCTACACGTTATAGCCCTGAATATTCCAATGCCTATCTCTTTGCAAAAGAGAGATATCGGCAAGGAAAAACTGTATTGTACCTTTGCATTTTTCTCCCAAACGAAAGACACTAGAATGAAAATTTTAAAGCCTCCTGTTAGTGCTTCATCTACACGTTATAGCCCTGAATTTTCCAATGCCTAGCTCTTTGCAAAAGAGAGATATTGGCAAGGAAAAGCTGTATTGTACCTTTGCATTTTTCTCCCAAACTAAAGACACTAGAATGAAAATTTTAAAGCCTACTGTTAGTGCTTCATCTACACGTTATAGCCCTGAATTTTCCAATGCCTATCTCTTTGCAAAAGAGAGATATCGGCAACGAAATGCTGTATTGTACCTTTGCATTTTTCTCCCAAACGAAAGACACTAGAATGAAAATTTTAAAGCCTCCTGTTAGTGCTTCATCTACACGTTATAGCCCTGAATTTTCCAATGCCTATCTCTTTGCAAAAGAGAGATATCGGCAAGGAAAAACTGTATTGTACCTTTGCATTTTTCTCCCAAACGAAAGACACTAGAATGAAAATTTTAAAGCCTCCTGTTAGTGTTTCATCTACACGTTATAGCCCTGAATTTTCCAATGCCTAGCTCTTTGCAAAAGAGAGATATTGGCAAGGAAAAGCTGTATTGTACCTTTGCATTTTTCTCCCAAACTAAAGACACTAGAATGAAAATTTTAAAGCCTACTGTTAGTGCTTCATCTACACGTTATAGCCCTGAATTTTCCAATGCCTATCTCTTTGCAAAAGAGAGATATCGGCAAGGAAAAGCTGCATTGTACTTTTGCATTTTTCTCCCAAACGAAAGACACTAGAATGAAAATTTTAAAGCCTCCTTTTAGTGCTTCATCTACACGTAATAGCCCTGAATTTTCCAATGCCTATCTCTTTGCAAAAGAGAGATATCGGCAAGGAAATGCTGTATTGTACCTTTGCATTTTTCTCCCAAACGAAAAACACTAGAATGAAAATTTTAAAGCCTACTGTTAGTGCTTCATCTACACGTTATAGCCCTGCATTTTCCAATGCCTATCTCTTTGCAAAAGAGAGATATCGGCAAGGAAAAGCTGCATTGTACTTTTGCATTTTTCTCCCAAACGAAAGACACTAGAATGAAAATTTTAAAGCCTCCTGTTAGTGCTTCATCTACACGTTATAGCCCTGAATTTTCCAATGCCTAGCTCTTTGCAAAAGAGAGATATTGGCAAGGAAAAGCTGTATTGTACCTTTGCATTTTTCTCCCAAACGAAAGACACTAGAATGAAAATTTTAAAGCCTCCTGTTAGTGCTTCATCTACACGTTATAGCCCTGAATTTTCCAATGCCTATCTCTTTGCAAAAGAGAGATATCGGCAAGGAAAAGCTGTATTGTACCTTTGTATTTTTCTCCCAAACTAAAGACACTAGAATGAAAATTTTAAAGCCTACTGTTAGTGCTTCATCTACACGTTATAGCCCTGAATTTTCCAATGCCTAGCTCTTTGCAAAAGAGAGATATCGGCAAGGAAAAGCTGTATTGTACCTTTGCATTTTTCTCCCAAACGAAAGACACTAGAATGAAAATTTTAAAGCCTCCTGTTAGTGCTTCATCTACACGTTATAGCCCTGAATTTTCCAATGCCTATCTCTTTGCAAAAGAGAGATATCGGCAAGGAAAAGCTTTATTGTACCTTTGCATTTTTCTCCCAAATGAAGGACACTAGAATTAAAATTTTAAAGCCTCCTATTAGTGCTTCATCTACACGTTATAGCCCTGAATTTTCCAATGCCTATCTCTTTGCAAAAGAGAGATATCGGCAAGGAAAAGCTGTATTTTACCTTTGCATTTTTCTCCCAAACGAAGGACACTAGAATGAAAATTTTAAAGCCTCCTGTTAGTGCTTCATCTACACGTTATAGCCCAGAATTTTCCAATGCCTATCTCTTTGCAAAAGAGAGATATCGGCAAGGAAAAGCAGTATTGTACCTTTGCATTTTTCTACCAAACGAAGGACACTAGAATGAAAATTTAAAAGCCTCCTGTTAGTGCTTCATCTACACGGTATAGCCCTGAATTTTCCAATGCCTAGCTCTTTGCAAAAGAGAGATATTGGCAAGGAAAAGCTGTATTGTACCTTTGCATTTTTCTCCCAAACGAAGGACACTAGAATGAAAATTTTAAAGCCTCCTGTTAGTGCTTCATCTACACGTTATAGCCCTGAATTTTCCAATGCCTAGCTCTTTGCAAAAGAGAGATATCGGCAAGGAAAAACTGTATTGTACCTTTGCATTTTTCTCCCAAACGAAAGACACTAGAATGAAAATTTTAAAGCCTCCTGTTAGTGCTTCATCTACACGTTATAGCCCTGCATTTTCCAATGCCTATCTCTTTGCAAAAGAGAGATATCGGCAAGGAAAAGCACCATTGTACCTTTGCATTTTTCTCCCAAACGAAAGACACTAGAATGAAAATTGTAAAGCCTCCTGTTAGTGCTTCATCTACACGTTATAGCCCTGCATTTTCCAATGCCTAGCTCTTTGCAAAAGAGAGATATTGGCAAGGAAAAGCTGTATTGTACCTTTGCATTTTTCTCCCAAACGAAGGACACTAGAATGAAAATTTTAAAGCCTCCTGTTAGTGCTTCATCTACACGTTATAGCCCTGAATTTTCCAATGCCTATCTCTTTGCAAAAGAGAGATATCGGCAAGGAAAAGCTGTATTGTACCTTTGCATTTTTCTCCCAAACTAAAGACACTAGAATGAAAATTTTAAAGCCTTCTGTTAGTGCTTCATCTACACGTTATAGCCCTGCATTTTCCAATGCCTAGCTCTTTGCAAAAGAGAGATATCGGCAAGGAAAAGCTGTATTGTACCTTTGCATTTTTCTCCCAAACGAAAGACACTAGAATGAAAATTTTAAAGCCTCCTGTTAGTGCTTCATCTACACGTTATAGCCCTGAATTTTCCAATGCCTATCTCTTTGCAAAAGAGAGATATCGGCAAGGAAAAGCAGTATTGTACCTTTGCATTTTTCTACCAAACGAAGGACACTAGAATGAAAATTTAAAAGCCTCCTGTTAGTGCTTCATCTACACGGTATAGCCCTGAATTTTCCAATGCCTAGCTCTTTGCAAAAGAGAGATATCGGCAAGGAAAAACTGTATTGTACCTTTGCATTTTTCTCCCAAACGAAAGACACTAGAATGAAAATTTTAAAGCCTCCTGTTAGTGCTTCATCTACACGTTATAGCCCTGAATTTTCCAATGCCTAGCTCTTTGCAAAAGAGAGATATTGGCAAGGAAAAGCTGTATTGTACCTTTGCATTTTTCTCCCAAACTAAAGACACTAGAATGAAAATTTTAAAGCCTACTGTTAGTGCTTCATCTACACGTTATAGCCCTGAATTTTCCAATGCCTATCTCTTTGCAAAAGAGAGATATCGGCAAGGAAAAGCTGCATTGTACTTTTGCATTTTTCTCCCAAACGAAAGACACTAGAATGAAAATTTTAAAGCCTCCTTTTAGTGCTTCATCTACACGTAATAGCCCTGAATTTTCCAATGCCTATCTCTTTGCAAAAGAGAGATATCGGCAAGGAAATGCTGTATTGTACCTTTGCATTTTTCTCCCAAACGAAAAACACTAGAATGAAAATTTTAAAGCCTACTGTTAGTGCTTCATCTACACGTTATAGCCCTGCATTTTCCAATGCCTATCTCTTTGCAAAAGAGAGATATCGGCAAGGAAAAGCTGCATTGTACTTTTGCATTTTTCTCCCAAACGAAAGACACTAGAATGAAAATTTTAAAGCCTCCTGTTAGTGCTTCATCTACACGTTATAGCCCTGAATTTTCCAATGCCTAGCTCTTTGCAAAAGAGAGATATTGGCAAGGAAAAGCTGTATTGTACCTTTGCATTTTTCTCCCAAACGAAAGACACTAGAATGAAAATTTTAAAGCCTCCTGTTAGTGCTTCATCTACACGTTATAGCCCTGAATTTTCCAATGCCTATCTCTTTGCAAAAGAGAGATATCGGCAAGGAAAAGCTGTATTGTACCTTTGCATTTTTCTCCCAAACTAAAGACACTAGAATGAAAATTTTAAAGCCTACTGTTAGTGCTTCATCTACACGTTATAGCCCTGAATTTTCCAATGCCTAGCTCTTTGCAAAAGAGAGATATCGGCAAGGAAAAGCTGTATTGTACCTTTGCATTTTTCTCCCAAACGAAAGACACTAGAATGAAAATTTTAAAGCCTCCTGTTAGTGCTTCATCTACACGTTATAGCCCTGAATTTTCCAATGCCTATCTCTTTGCAAAAGAGAGATATCGGCAAGGAAAAGCTTTATTGTACCTTTGCATTTTTCTCCCAAATGAAGGACACTAGAATTAAAATTTTAAAGCCTCCTATTAGTGCTTCATCTACACGTTATAGCCCTGAATTTTCCAATGCCTATCTCTTTGCAAAAGAGAGATATCGGCAAGGAAAAGCTGTATTTTACCTTTGCATTTTTCTCCCAAACGAAGGACACTAGAATGAAAATTTTAAAGCCTCCTGTTAGTGCTTCATCTACACGTTATAGCCCAGAATTTTCCAATGCCTATCTCTTTGCAAAAGAGAGATATCGGCAAGGAAAAGCAGTATTGTACCTTTGCATTTTTCTACCAAACGAAGGACACTAGAATGAAAATTTAAAAGCCTCCTGTTAGTGCTTCATCTACACGGTATAGCCCTGAATTTTCCAATGCCTAGCTCTTTGCAAAAGAGAGATATTGGCAAGGAAAAGCTGTATTGTACCTTTGCATTTTTCTCCCAAACGAAGGACACTAGAATGAAAATTTTAAAGCCTCCTGTTAGTGCTTCATCTACACGTTATAGCCCTGAATTTTCCAATGCCTATCTCTTTGCAAAAGAGAGATATCGGCAAGGAAAAGCTGTATTGTACCTTTGCATTTTTCTCCCAAACTAAAGACACTAGAATGAAAATTTTAAAGCCTACTGTTAGTGCTTCATCTACACGTTATAGCCCTGAATTTTCCAATGCCTAGCTCTTTGCAAAAGAGAGATATCGGCAAGGAAAAGCTGTATTGTACCTTTGCATTTTTCTCCCAAACGAAAGACACTAGAATGAAAATTTTAAAGCCTCCTGTTAGTGCTTCATCTACACGTTATAGCCCTGAATTTTCCAATGCCTATCTCTTTGCAAAAGAGAGATATCGGCAAGGAAAAGCTTTATTGTACCTTTGCATTTTTCTCCCAAATGAAGGACACTAGAATTAAAATTTTAAAGCCTCCTATTAGTGCTTCATCTACACGTTATAGCCCTGAATTTTCCAATGCCTATCTCTTTGCAAAAGAGAGATATCGGCAAGGAAAAGCTGTATTTTACCTTTGCATTTTTCTCCCAAACGAAGGACACTAGAATGAAAATTTTAAAGCCTCCTGTTAGTGCTTCATCTACACGTTATAGCCCAGAATTTTCCAATGCCTATCTCTTTGCAAAAGAGAGATATCGGCAAGGAAAAGCAGTATTGTACCTTTGCATTTTTCTACCAAACGAAGGACACTAGAATGAAAATTTAAAAGCCTCCTGTTAGTGCTTCATCTACACGGTATAGCCCTGAATTTTCCAATGCCTAGCTCTTTGCAAAAGAGAGATATTGGCAAGGAAAAGCTGTATTGTACCTTTGCATTTTTCTCCCAAACGAAGGACACTAGAATGAAAATTTTAAAGCCTCCTGTTAGTGCTTCATCTACACGTTATAGCCCTGAATTTTCCAATGCCTATCTCTTTGCAAAAGAGAGATATCGGCAAGATAAAGCAGCATTGTACCTTTGCATTTTTCTCCCAAACGAAAGACACTAGAATGAAAATTGTAAAGCCTCCTGTTAGTGCTTCATCTACACGTTATAGCCCTGCATTTTCCAATGCCTAGCTCTTTGCAAAAGAGAGATATTGGCAAGGAAAAGCTGTATTGTACCTTTGCATTTTTCTCCCAAACGAAGGACACTAGAATGAAAATTTTAAAGCCTCCTGTTAGTGCTTCATCTACACGTTATAGCCCTGAATTTTCCAATGCCTAGCTCTTTGCAAAAGAGAGATATCGGCAAGGAAAAGCTGTATTGTACCTTTGCATTTTTCTCCCAAACGAAAGACACTAGAATGAAAATTTTAAAGCCTCCTGTTAGTGCTTCATCTACACGTTATAGCCCTGAATTTTCCAATGCCTATCTCTTTGCAAAAGAGAGATATCGGCAAGGAAAAGCTTTATTGTACCTTTGCATTTTTCTCCCAAATGAAGGACACTAGAATTAAAATTTTAAAGCCTCCTATTAGTGCTACATCTACACGTTATAGCCCTGAATTTTCCAATGCCTATCTCTTTGCAAAAGAGAGATATCGGCAAGGAAAAGCTGTATTTTACCTTTGCATTTTTCTCCCAAACGAAGGACACTAGAATGAAAATTTTAAAGCCTCCTGTTAGTGCTTCATCTACACGTTATAGCCCAGAATTTTCCAATGCCTATCTCTTTGCAAAAGAGAGATATCGGCAAGGAAAAGCATTATTGTACCTTTGCATTTTTCTACCAAACGAAGGACACTAGAATGAAAATTTAAAAGCCTCCTGTTAGTGCTTCATCTACACGGTATAGCCCTGAATTTTCCAATGCCTAGCTCTTTGCAAAAGAGAGATATTGGCAAGGAAAAGCTGTATTGTACCTTTGCATTTTTCTCCCAAACGAAGGACACTAGAATGAAAATTTTAAAGCCTCCTGTTAGTGCTTCATCTACACGTTATAGCCCTGAATTTTCCAATGCCTATCTCTTTGCAAAAGAGAGATATCGGCAAGGAAAAACTGTATTGTACCTTTGCATTTTTCTCCCAAACGAAAGACACTAGAATGAAAATTTTAAAGCCTCCTGTTAGTGCTTCATCTACACGTTATAGCCCTGAATTTTCCAATGCCTAGCTCTTTGCAAAAGAGAGATATCGGCAAGGAAAAGCTGTATTGTACCTTTGCATTTTTCTCCCAAAAGAAGGACACTAGAATGAAAATTTTAAAGCCTCCTATTAGTGCTTCATCTACACGTTATAGCCCTGAATTTTCCAATGCCTATCTCTTTGCAAAAGAGAGATATCGGCAAGGAAAAGCTGTATTGTACCTTTGCATTTTTCTCCCAAACGAAGGACACTAGAATGAAAATTTTAAAGCCTCCTGTTAGTGCTTCATCTACACGTTATAGCCCAGAATTTTCCAATGCCTATCTCTTTGCAAAAGAGAGATATCGGCAAGGAAAAGCTGTATTGTACCTTTGCATTTTTCTCCCAAACGAAAGACACTAGAATGAAAATTTTAAAGCCTCCTGTTAGTGCTTCATCTACACGTTATAGCCCTGAATTTTTCAATGCCTATCTCTTTGCAAAAGAGAGATATTGGCAAGGAAAAGCTGTATTGTACCTTTGCATTTTTCTTCCAAACGAAGGACACTGGAATGAAAATTTTTAAGCCTCCTGTTAGTGCTTCATCTACACGTTATAGCCCTGAATTTTCCAATGCCTATCTCTTTGCAAAAGAGAGATATCGGCAAGGAAAAGCTGTATTGTACCTTTGCATTTTTCTCCCGAACGAAAGACACTAGAATGAAAATTGTAAAGCCTCCTGTTAGTGCTTCATCTACACGTTATAGCCCTGCATTTTCCAATGCCTAGCTCTTTGCAAAAGAGAGATATTGGCAAGGAAAAGCTGTATTGTACCTTTGCATTTTTCTCCCAAACGAAAGACACTAGAATGAAAATTTTAAAGCCTCCTGTTAGTGCTTCATCTACACGTTATAGCCCTGAATTTTCCAATGCTTATCTCTTTGCAAAAGAGAGATATCGGCAAGGAAAAGCAGCATTGTACTTTTGCATTTTTCTCCCAAACGAAAGACACTAGAATGAAAATTTTAAAGCCTCCTGTTAGGCCATCATCTACACGACATAGCCCTGAATTTTCCAATGCGCAGCTCTTTGCAAAAGAGAGATATTGGCAAGGAAAAGCTGTCTTGTACCTTTGCATTTTTCCCCCAAACGAAGGACACTAGAAAGAAAATTTTAAAGCCTCCTGTTAGGCCATCATCTACACGACATAGCCCTGAATTTTCCAATGCGCAGCTCTTTGCAAAAGAGAGATATTTGCAAGGAAAAGCTGTCTTGTACCATTGCATTTTTCTCCCAAACGAAGGACACTAGAAAGAACATTTTAAAGCCTCCTGTTAGGCCATCATCTACACGACATAGCCCTGAATTTTCCAATGCGCAGCTCTTTGCAAAAGAGAGATATTGGCAAGGAAAAGCTGTCTTGTACCTTTGCATTTTTCTCCCAAACGAAGGTCACTAGAAAGAAAATTTTAAAGCCTCCTGTTAGGCCATCAACTACACGACATAGCCCTGAATTTTCCAATGCGCAGCTCTTTGCAAAAGAGAGATATTGGCAAGGAAAAGCTGTCTTGTACCATTGCATTTTTCTCCCAAACGAAGGACACTAGAAAGAACATTTTAAAGCCTCCTGTTAGGCCATCATCTACACGACATAGCCCTGAATTTTCCAATGCGCAGCTCTTTGCAAAAGAGAGATATTGGCAAGGAAAAGCTGTCTTGTACCTTTGCATTTTTCTCCCAAACGAAGGTCACTAGAAAGAAAATTTTAAAGCCTCCTGTTAGGCCATCATCTACACGACATAGCCCTGAATTTTCCAATGCGTAGCTCTTTGCAAAAGAGAGATATTGGCAAGGAAAAGCTGTCTTGTACCTTTGCATTTTTCTCCCAAACGAAGGCCACTAGAAAGAAAATTTTAAAGCCTCCTGTTAGGCCATCATCTACACGACATAGCCCTGAATTTTCCAATGCGTAGCTCTTTGCAAAAGAGAGATATTGGCAAGGAAAAGCTGTCTTGTACCTTTGCATTTTTCTCCCAAACGAAGGACACTAGAAAGAAAATTTTAAAGCCTCCTGTTAGGCCATCATCTACACGACATAGCCCTGAATTTTCCAATGCGCAGCTCTTTGCAAAAGAGAGATATTGGCAAGGAAAAGCTGTCTTGTACCATTGCATTTTTCTCCCAAACGAAGGACACTAGAAAGAAAATTTTAAAGCCTCCTGTTAGGCCATCATCTACACGACATAGCCCTGAATTTTCCAATGCGTAGCTCTTTGCAAAAGAGAGATATTGGCAAGGAAAAGCTGTCTTGTACCTTTGCATTTTTCTCCCAAACGAAGGACACTAGAAAGAAAATTTTAAAGCCTCCTGTTAGGCCATCATCTACACGACATAGCCCTGAATTTTCCAATGCGCAGCTCTTGGCAAGGAAAAGCTGTCTTGTACCATTGCATTTTTCTCCCAAACGAAGGACACTAGAAAGAAAATTTTAAAGCCTCCTGTTAGTGCTTCATCTACACGTTATAGCCCAGAATTTTCCAATGCCTATCTCTTTGCAAAAGAGAGATATCGGCAAGGAAAAGCTGTATTGTACCTTTGCATTTTTCTCCCAAAAGAAGGACACTAGAATGAAAATTTTAAAGCCTCCTATTAGTGCTTCATCTACACGTTATAGCCCTGAATTTTCCAATGCCTATCTCTTTGCAAAAGAGAGATATCGGCAAGGAAAAGCTGTATTGTACCTTTGCATTTTTCTCCCAAACGAAGGACACTAGAATGAAAATTTTAAAGCCTCCTGTTAGTGCTTCATCTACACGTTATAGCCCAGAATTTTCCAATGCCTATCTCTTTGCAAAAGAGAGATATCGGCAAGGAAAAGCTATATTGTACCTTTGCATTTTTCTCCCAAACGAAAGACACTAGAATGAAAATTTTAAAGCCTCCTGTTAGTGCTTCATCTACACGTTATAGCCCTGAATTTTTCAATGCCTATCTCTTTGCAAAAGAGAGATATTGGCAAGGAAAAGCTGTATTGTACCTTTGCATTTTTCTCCCAAACGAAGGACACTAGAATGAAAATTTTAAAGCCTCCTGTTAGTGCTTCATCTACACGTTATAGCCCAGAATTTTCCAATGCCTATCTCTTTGCAAAAGAGAGATATCGGCAAGGAAAAGCTGTATTGTACCTTTGCATTTTTCTCCCAAAAGAAGGACACTAGAATGAAAATTTTAAAGCCTCCTATTAGTGCTTCATCTACACGTTATAGCCCTGAATTTTCCAATGCCTATCTCTTTGCAAAAGAGAGATATCGGCAAGGAAAAGCTGTATTGTACCTTTGCATTTTTCTCCCAAACGAAGGACACTAGAATGAAAATTTTAAAGCCTCCTGTTAGTGCTTCATCTACACGTTATAGCCCAGAATTTTCCAATGCCTATCTCTTTGCAAAAGAGAGATATCGGCAAGGAAAAGCTGTATTGTACCTTTGCATTTTTCTCCCAAACGAAAGACACTAGAATGAAAATTTTAAAGCCTCCTGTTAGTGCTTCATCTACACGTTATAGCCCTGAATTTTTCAATGCCTATCTCTTTGCAAAAGAGAGATATTGGCAAGGAAAAGCTGTATTGTACCTTTGCATTTTTCTCCCAAACGAAGGACACTAGAATGAAAATTTTTAAGCCTCCTGTTAGTGCTTCATCTACACGTTATAGCCCTGAATTTTCCAATGCCTATCTCTTTGCAAAAGAGAGATATCGGCAAGGAAAAGCTGTATTGTACCTTTGCATTTTTCTCCCGAACGAAAGACACTAGAATGAAAATTGTAAAGCCTCCTGTTAGTGCTTCATCTACACGTTATAGCCCTGCATTTTCCAATGCCTAGCTCTTTGCAAAAGAGAGATATTGGCAAGGAAAAGCTGTATTGTACCTTTGCATTTTTCTCCCAAACGAAAGACACTAGAATGAAAATTTTAAAGCCTCCTGTTAGTGCTTCATCTACACGTTATAGCCCTGAATTTTCCAATGCTTATCTCTTTGCAAAAGAGAGATATCGGCAAGGAAAAGCTGTCTTGTACCATTGCATTTTTCTCCCAAACGAAGGACACTAGAAAGAACATTTTAAAGCCTCCTGTTAGGCCATCATCTACACGACATAGCCCTGAATTTTCCAATGCGCAGCTCTTTGCAAAAGAGAGATATTGGCAAGGAAAAGCTGTCTTGTACCTTTGCATTTTTCTCCCAAACGAAGGTCACTAGAAAGAAAATTATAAAGCCTCCTGTTAGGCCATCATCTACACGACATAGCCCTGAATTTTCCAATGCGCAGCTCTTTGCAAAAGAGAGATATTGGCAAGGAAAAGCTGTCTTGTACCTTTGCATTTTTCTCCCAAACGAAGGACACTAGAAAGAAAATTTTAAAGCCTCCTGTTAGGCCATCATCTACACGACATAACCCTGAATTTTCCAATGCGCAGCTCTTTGCAAAAGAGAGATATTGGCAAGGAAAAGCTGTCTTGTTCCATTGCATTTTTCTCCCAAACGAAGGACACTAGAAAGAACATTTTAAAGCCTCCTGTTAGGCCATCATCTACACGACATAGCCCTGAATTTTCCAATGCGCAGCTCTTTGCAAAAGAGAGATATTGGCAAGGAAAAGCTGTCTTGTACCTTTGCATTTTTCTCCCAAACGAAGGTCACTAGAAAGAAAATTTTAAAGCCTCCTGTTAGGCCATCATCTACACGACATAGCCCTGAATTTTCCAATGCGCAGCTCTTTGCAAAAGAGAGATATTGGCAAGGAAAAGCTGTCTTGTACCTTTGCATTTTTCTACCAAACGAAGGTCACTAGAAAGAAAATTTTAAAGCCTCCTGTTAGGCCATCATCTACACGACATAGCCCTGAATTTTCCAATGCGTAGCTCTTTGCAAAAGAGAGATATTGGCAAGGAAAAGCTGTCTTGTACCTTTGCATTTTTCTCCCAAACGAAGGACACTAGAAAGAAAATTTTAAAGCCTCCTGTTAGGCCATCATCTACACGACATAGCCCTGAATTTTCCAATGCGCAGCTCTTTGCAAAAGAGAGATATTGGCAAGGAAAAGCTGTCTTGTACCATTGCATTTTTCTCCCAAACGAAGGGCACTAGAAAGAAAATTTTAAAGCCTCCTGTTAGGCCATCATCTACACGACATAGCCCTGAATTTTCCAATGCGCAGCTCTTTGCAAAAGAGAGATATTGGCAAGGAAAAGCTGTCTTGTACCATTGCATTTTTCTCCCAAACGAAGGGCACTAGAACGAAAATTTTAAAGCCTCCTGTTAGGCCATCATCTACACGACATAGCCCTGAATTTTCCAATGCGCAGCTCTTTGCAAAAGAGAGATATTGGCAAGGAAAAGCTGTCTTGTACCTTTGCATTTTTCTCCCAAACGAAGGTCACTAGAAAGAAAATTTTAAAGCCTCCTGTTAGGCCATCATCTACACGACATAGCCCTGAATTTTCCAATGCGCAGCTCTTTGCAAAAGAGAGATATTGGCAAGGAAAAGCTGTCTTGTACCATTGCATTTTTCTCCCAAACGAAGGACACTAGAAAGAAAATTTTAAAGCCTCCTGTTAGGCCATCATCTACACGACATAGCCATGAATTTTCCAATGCGCAGCTCTTTGCAAAAGAGAGATATTGGCAAGGAAAAGCTGTCTTGTACCTTTGCATTTTTCTCCCAAACGAAGGACACTAGAAAGAAAATTTTAAAGCCTCCTGTTAGGCCATCATCTACACGACATAGCCCTGAATTTTCCAATGCGCAGCTCTTTGCAAAAGAGAGATATTGGCAAGGAAAAGCTGTCTTGTACCATTGCATTTTTCTCCCAAACGAAGGACACTAGAAAGAAAATTTTAAAGCCTCCTTTTAGGCCATCATCTACACGACATAGCCCTGAATTTTCCAATGCGCAGCTCTTTGCAAAAGAGAGATATTGGCAAGGAAAAGCTGTCTTGTACCATTGCATTTTTCTCCCAAACGAAGGACACTAGAAAGAAAATTTTAAAGCCTCCTGTTAGGCCATCATCTACACGACATAGCCCTGAATTTTCCAATGCGCAGCTCTTTGCAAAAGAGAGATATTGGCAAGGAAAAGCTGTCTTGTACCATTGCATTTTTCTCCCAAACGAAGGACACTAGAAAGAACATTTTAAAGCCTCCTGTTAGGCCATCATCTACACGACATAGCCCTGAATTTTCCAATGCGCAGCTCTTTGCAAAAGAGAGATATTGGCAAGGAAAAGCTGTCTTGTACCTTTGCATTTTTCTCCCAAACGAAGGACACTAGAAAGAAAATTTTAAAGCCTACTGTTAGGCCATCATCTACACGACATAGCCCTGAATTTTCCAATGCACAGCTCTTTGCAAAAGAGAGATATTGGCAAGGAAAAGCTGTCTTGTACCTTTGCATTTTTCTCCCAAACGAAGGTCACTAGAAAGAAAATTTTAAAGCCTCCTGTTAGGCCATCATCTACACGACATAGCCCTGAATTTTCCAATGCGCAGCTCTTTGCAAAAGAGAGATATTGGCAAGGAAAAGCTGTCTTGTACCATTGCATTTTTCTCCCAAACGAAGGACACTAGAAAGAATATTTTAAAGCCTCCTGTTAGGCCATCATCTACACGACATAGCCCTGAATTTTCCAATGCGCAGCTCTTTGCAAAAGAGAGATATTGGCAAGGAAAAGCTGTCTTGTACCTTTGCATTTTTCTACCAAACGAAGGTCACTAGAAAGAAAATTTTAAAGCCTCCTGTTAGGCCATCATCTACACGACATAGCCCTGAATTTTCCAATGCGTAGCTCTTTGCAAAAGAGAGATATTGGCAAGGAAAAGCTGTCTTGTACCTTTGCATTTTTCTCCCAAACGAAGGTCACTAGAAAGAAAATTTTAAAGCCTCCTGTTAGGCCATCATCTACACGACATAGCCCTGAATTTTCCAATGCGCAGCTCTTTGCAAAAGAGAGATATTGGCAAGGAAAAGCTGTCTTGTACCATTGCATTTTTCTCCCAAACGAAGGTCACTAGAAAGAAAATTTTAAAGCCTCCTGTTAGGCCATCATCTACACGACATAGCCCTGAATTTTCCAATGCGCAGCTCTTTGCAAAAGAGAGATATTGGCAAGGAAAAGCTGTCTTGTACCATTGCATTTTTCTCCCAAACGAAGGGCACTAGAAAGAAAATTTTAAAGCCTCCTGTTAGGCCATCATCTACACGACATAGC
This sequence comes from Pseudophryne corroboree, assembly GCF_028390025.1. Taxonomy (NCBI): domain Eukaryota; kingdom Metazoa; phylum Chordata; class Amphibia; order Anura; family Myobatrachidae; genus Pseudophryne; species Pseudophryne corroboree. The sequence goes on along the minus strand of NW_026970474.1, from coordinate 153,548 downwards.
CCTGAATTTTCCAATGCGCAGCTCTTTGCAAAAGAGAGATATTGGCAAGGAAAAGCTGTCTTGTACCTTTGCATTTTTCTCCCAAACGAAGGTCACTAGAAAGAAAATTTTAAAGCCTCCTGTTAGGCCATCATCTACACGACATAGCCCTGAATTTTCCAATGCGCAGCTCTTTGCAAAAGAGAGATATTGGCAAGGAAAAGCTGTCTTGTACCATTGCATTTTTCTCCCAAACGAAGGACACTAGAAAGAAAATTTTAAAGCCTCCTGTTAGGCCATCATCTACACGACATAGCCCTGAATTTTCCAATGCGCAGCTCTTTGCAAAAGAGAGATATTGGCAAGGAAAAGCTGTCTTGTACCATTGCATTTTTCTCCCAAACGAAGGACACTAGAAAGAACATTTTAAAGCCTCCTGTTAGGCCATCATCTACACGACATAGCCCTGAATTTTCCAATGCGCAGCTCTTTGCAAAAGAGAGATATTGGCAAGGAAAAGCTGTCTTGTACCTTTGCATTTTTCTCCCAAACGAAGGTCACTAGAAAGAAAATTTTAAAGCCTCCTGTTAGGCCATCATCTACACGACATAGCCCTGAATTTTCCAATGCGTAGCTCTTTGCAAAAGAGAGATATTGGCAAGGAAAAGCTGTCTTGTACCTTTGCATTTTTCTCCCAAACGAAGGACACTAGAAAGAAAATTTTAAAGCCTCCTGTTAGGCCATCATCTACACGACATAGCCCTGAATTTTCCAATGCGCAGCTCTTTGCAAAAGAGAGATATTGGCAAGGAAAAGCTGTCTTGTACCATTGCATTTTTCTCCCAAACGAAGGACACTAGAAAGAAAATTTTAAAGCCTCCTGTTAGGCCATCATCTACACGACATAGCCCTGAATTTTCCAATGCGCAGCTCTTTGCAAAAGAGAGATATTGGCAAGGAAAAGCTGTCTTGTACCATTGCATTTTTCTCCCAAACGAAGGGCACTAGAACGAAAATTTTAAAGCCTCCTGTTAGGCCATCATCTACACGACATAGCCCTGAATTTTCCAATGCGCAGCTCTTTGCAAAAGAGAGATATTGGCAAGGAAAAGCTGTCTTGTACCTTTGCATTTTTCTCCCAAACGAAGGTCACTAGAAAGAAAATTTTAAAGCCTCCTGTTAGGCCATCATCTACACGACATAGCCCTGAATTTTCCAATGCGCAGCTCTTTGCAAAAGAGAGATATTGGCAAGGAAAAGCTGTCTTGTACCATTGCATTTTTCTCCCAAACGAAGGGCACTAGAAAGAAAATTTTAAAGCCTCCTGTTAGGCCATCATCTACACGACATAGCCCTGAATTTTCCAATGCGCAGCTCTTTGCAAAAGAGAGATATTGGCAAGGAAAAGCTGTCTTGTACCTTTGCATTTTTCTCCCAAACGAAGGTCACTAGAAAGAAAATTTTAAAGCCTCCTGTTAGGCCATCATCTACACGACATAGCCCTGAATTTTCCAATGCGCAGCTCTTTGCAAAAGAGAGATATTGGCAAGGAAAAGCTGTCTTGTACCATTGCATTTTTCTCCCAAACGAAGGACACTAGAAAGAAAATTTTAAAGCCTCCTGTTAGGCCATCATCTACACGACATAGCCCTAAATTTTCCAATGCGCAGCTCTTTGCAAAAGAGAGATATTGGCAAGGAAAAGCTGTCTTGTACCTTTGCATTTTTCTCCCAAACGAAGGTCACTAGAAAGAAAATTTTAAAGCCTCCTGTTAGGCCATCATCTACACGACATAGCCCTGAATTTTCCAATGCGCAGCTCTTTGCAAAAGAGAGATATTGGCAAGGAAAAGCTGTCTTGTACCATTGCATTTTTCTCCCAAACGAAGGGCACTAGAAAGAAAATTTTAAAGCCTCCTGTTAGGCCATCATCTACACGACATAGCCCTGAATTTTCCAATGCGCAGCTCTTTGCAAAAGAGAGATATTGGCAAGGAAAAGCTGTCTTGTACCTTTGCATTTTTCTCCCAAACGAAGGACACTAGAAAGAAAATTTTAAAGCCTCCTGTTAGGCCATCATCTACACGACATAGCCCTGAATTTTCCAATGCGCAGCTCTTTGCAAAAGAGAGATATTGGCAAGGAAAAGCTGTCTTGTACCATAGCATTTTTCTCCCAAACGAAGGACACTAGAAAGAAAATTTTAAAGCCTCCTTTTAGGCCATCATCTACACGACATAGCCCTGAATTTTCCAATGCGCAGCTCTTTGCAAAAGAGAGATATTGGCAAGGAAAAGCTGTCTTGTACCATTGCATTTTTCTCCCAAACGAAGGACACTAGAAAGAAAATTTTAAAGCCTCCTGTTAGGCCATCATCTACACGACATAGCCCTGAATTTTCCAATGCGCAGCTCTTTGCAAAAGAGAGATATTGGCAAGGAAAAGCTGTCTTGTACCTTTGCATTTTTCTCCCAAACGAAGGTCACTAGAAAGAAAATTTTAAAGCCTCCTGTTAGGCCATCATCTACACGACATAGCCCTGAATTTTCCAATGCGCAGCTCTTTGCAAAAGAGAGATATTGGCAAGGAAAAGCTGTCTTGTACCATTGCATTTTTCTCCCAAACGAAGGTCACTAGAAAGAAAATTTTAAAGCCTCCTGTTAGGCCATCATCTACACGACATAGCCCTGAATTTTCCAATGCGCAGCTCTTTGCAAAAGAGAGATATTGGCAAGGAAAAGCTGTCTTGTACCTTTGCATTTTTCTACCAAACGAAGGTCACTAGAAAGAAAATTTTAAAGCCTCCTGTTAGGCCATCATCTACACGACATAGCCCTGAATTTTCCAATGCGTAGCTCTTTGCAAAAGAGAGATATTGGCAAGGAAAAGCTGTCTTGTACCTTTGCATTTTTCTCCCAAACGAAGGACACTAGAAAGAAAATTTTAAAGCCTCCTGTTAGGCCATCATCTACACGACATAGCCCTGAATTTTCCAATGCGCAGCTCTTTGCAAAAGAGAGATATTGGCAAGGAAAAGCTGTCTTGTACCATTGCATTTTTCTCCCAAACGAAGGGCACTAGAAAGAAAATTTTAAAGCCTCCTGTTAGGCCATCATCTACACGACATAGCCCTGAATTTTCCAATGCGTAGCTCTTTGCAAAAGAGAGATATTGGCAAGGAAAAGCTGTCTTGTACCTTTGCATTTTTCTCCCAAACGAAGGTCACTAGAAAGAAAATTTTAAAGCCTCCTGTTAGGCCATCATCTACACGACATAGCCCTGAATTTTCCAATGCGCAGCTCTTTGCAAAAGAGAGATATTGGCAAGGAAAAGCTGTCTTGTACCATTGCATTTTTCTCCCAAACGAAGGACACTAGAAAGAAAATTTTAAAGCCTCCTGTTAGGCCATCATCTACACGACATAGCCCTAAATTTTCCAATGCGCAGCTCTTTGCAAAAGAGAGATATTGGCAAGGAAAAGCTGTCTTGTACCTTTGCATTTTTCTCCCAAACGAAGGTCACTAGAAAGAAAATTTTAAAGCCTCCTGTTAGGCCATCATCTACACGACATAGCCCTGAATTTTCCAATGCGCAGCTCTTTGCAAAAGAGAGATATTGGCAAGGAAAAGCTGTCTTGTACCATTGCATTTTTCTCCCAAACGAAGGGCACTAGAAAGAAAATTTTAAAGCCTCCTGTTAGGCCATCATCTACACGACATAGCCCTGAATTTTCCAATGCGCAGCTCTTTGCAAAAGAGAGATATTGGCAAGGAAAAGCTGTCTTGTACCTTTGCATTTTTCTCCCAAACGAAGGTCACTAGAAAGAAAATTTTAAAGCCTCCTGTTAGGCCATCATCTACACGACATAGCCCTGAATTTTCCAATGCGCAGCTCTTTGCAAAAGAGAGATATTGGCAAGGAAAAGCTGTCTTGTACCATTGCATTTTTCCCCCAAACGAAGGACACTAGAAAGAAAATTTTAAAGCCTCCTGTTAGGCCATCATCTACACGACATAGCCCTGAATTTTCCAATGCGCAGCTCTTTGCAAAAGAGAGATATTGGCAAGGAAAAGCTGTCTTGTACCATTGCATTTTTCTCCCAAACGAAGGACACTAGAAAGAACATTTTAAAGCCTCCTGTTAGGCCATCATCTACACGACATAGCCCTGAATTTTCCAATGCGCAGCTCTTTGCAAAAGAGAGATATTGGCAAGGAAAAGCTGTCTTGTACCTTTGCATTTTTCTCCCAAATGAAGGTCACTAGAAAGAAAATTTTAAAGCCTCCTGTTAGGCCATCATCTACACGACATAGCCCTGAATTTTCCAATGCGTAGCTCTTTGCAAAAGAGAGATATTGGCAAGGAAAAGCTGTCTTGTACCTTTGCATTTTTCTCCCAAACGAAGGACACTAGAAAGAAAATTTTAAAGCCTCCTGTTAGGCCATCATCTACACGACATAGCCCTGAATTTTCCAATGCGCAGCTCTTTGCAAAAGAGAGATATTGGCAAGGAAAAGCTGTCTTGTACCATTGCATTTTTCTCCCAAACGAAGGACACTAGAAAGAAAATTTTAAAGCCTCCTGTTAGGCCATCATCTACACGACATAGCCCTGAATTTTCCAATGCGCAGCTCTTTGCAAAAGAGAGATATTGGCAAGGAAAAGCTGTCTTGTACCATTGCATTTTTCTCCCAAACGAAGGGCACTAGAACGAAAATTTTAAAGCCTCCTGTTAGGCCATCATCTACACGACATAGCCCTGAATTTTCCAATGCGCAGCTCTTTGCAAAAGAGAGATATTGGCAAGGAAAAGCTGTCTTGTACCTTTGCATTTTTCTCCCAAACGAAGGTCACTAGAAAGAAAATTTTAAAGCCTCCTGTTAGGCCATCATCTACACGACATAGCCCTGAATTTTCCAATGCGCAGCTCTTTGCAAAAGAGAGATATTGGCAAGGAAAAGCTGTCTTGTACCTTTGCATTTTTCTCCCAAACGAAGGACACTAGAAAGAAAATTTTAAAGCCTCCTGTTAGGCCATCATCTACACGACATAGCCCTGAATTTTCCAATGCGCAGCTCTTTGCAAAAGAGAGATATTGGCAAGGAAAAGCTGTCTTGTACCATTGCATTTTTCTCCCAAACGAAGGGCACTAGAAAGAAAATTTTAAAGCCTCCTGTTAGGCCATCATCTACACGACATAGCCCTGAATTTTCCAATGCGTAGCTCTTTGCAAAAGAGAGATATTGGCAAGGAAAAGCTGTCTTGTACCTTTGCATTTTTCTCCCAAACGAAGGTCACTAGAAAGAAAATTTTAAAGCCTCCTGTTAGGCCATCATCTACACGACATAGCCCTGAATTTTCCAATGCGCAGCTCTTTGCAAAAGAGAGATATTGGCAAGGAAAAGCTGTCTTGTACCTTTGCATTTTTCTCCCAAACGAAGGTCACTAGAAAGAAAATTTTAAAGCCTCCTGTTAGGCCATCATCTACACGACATAGCCCTGAATTTTCCAATGCGCAGCTCTTTGCAAAATAGAGATATTGGCAAGGAAAAGCTGTCTTGTACCATTGCATTTTTCTCCCAAACGAAGGACACTAGAAAGAAAATTTTAAAGCCTCCTGTTAGGCCATCATCTACACGACATAGCCCTAAATTTTCCAATGCGCAGCTCTTTGCAAAAGAGAGATATTGGCAAGGAAAAGCTGTCTTGTACCTTTGCATTTTTCTCCCAAACGAAGGTCACTAGAAAGAAAATTTTAAAGCCTCCTGTTAGGCCATCATCTACACGACATAGCCCTGAATTTTCCAATGCGCAGCTCTTTGCAAAAGAGAGATATTGGCAAGGAAAAGCTGTCTTGTACCATTGCATTTTTCTCCCAAACGAAGGGCACTAGAAAGAAAATTTTAAAGCCTCCTGTTAGGCCATCATCTACACGACATAGCCCTGAATTTTCCAATGCGCAGCTCTTTGCAAAAGAGAGATATTGGCAAGGAAAAGCTGTCTTGTACCTTTGCATTTTTCTCCCAAACGAAGGTCACTAGAAAGAAAATTTTAAAGCCTCCTGTTAGGCCATCATCTACACGACATAGCCCTGAATTTTCCAATGCGCAGCTCTTTGCAAAAGAGAGATATTGGCAAGGAAAAGCTGTCTTGTACCATTGCATTTTTCTCCCAAACGAAGGACACTAGAAAGAAAATTTTAAAGCCTCCTGTTAGGCCATCATCTACACGACATAGCCCTGAATTTTCCAATGCGCAGCTCTTTGCAAAAGAGAGATATTGGCAAGGAAAAGCTGTCTTGTACCATTGCATTTTTCTCCCAAACGAAGGACACTAGAAAGAACATTTTAAAGCCTCCTGTTAGGCCATCATCTACACGACATAGCCCTGAATTTTCCAATGCGCAGCTCTTTGCAAAAGAGAGATATTGGCAAGGAAAAGCTGTCTTGTACCTTTGCATTTTTCTCCCAAACGAAGGTCACTAGAAAGAAAATTTTAAAGCCTCCTGTTAGGCCATCATCTACACGACATAGCCCTGAATTTTCCAATGCGTAGCTCTTTGCAAAAGAGAGATATTGGCAAGGAAAAGCTGTCTTGTACCTTTGCATTTTTCTCCCAAACGAAGGACACTAGAAAGAAAATTTTAAAGCCTCCTGTTAGGCCATCATCTACACGACATAGCCCTGAATTTTCCAATGCGCAGCTCTTTGCAAAAGAGAGATATTGGCAAGGAAAAGCTGTCTTGTACCATTGCATTTTTCTCCCAAACGAAGGACACTAGAAAGAAAATTTTAAAGCCTCCTGTTAGGCCATCATCTACACGACATAGCCCTGAATTTTCCAATGCGCAGCTCTTTGCAAAAGAGAGATATTGGCAAGGAAAAGCTGTCTTGTACCATTGCATTTTTCTCCCAAACGAAGGGCACTAGAACGAAAATTTTAAAGCCTCCTGTTAGGCCATCATCTACACGACATAGCCCTGAATTTTCCAATGCGCAGCTCTTTGCAAAAGAGAGATATTGGCAAGGAAAAGCTGTCTTGTACCTTTGCATTTTTCTCCCAAACGAAGGTCACTAGAAAGAAAATTTTAAAGCCTCCTGTTAGGCCATCATCTACACGACATAGCCCTGAATTTTCCAATGCGCAGCTCTTTGCAAAAGAGAGATATTGGCAAGGAAAAGCTGTCTTGTACCATTGCATTTTTCTCCCAAACAAAGGACACTAGAAAGAAAATTTTAAAGCCTCCTGTTAGGCCATCATCTACACGACATAGCCCTGAATTTTCCAATGCGCAGCTCTTTGCAAAAGAGAGATATTGGCAAGGAAAAGCTGTCTTGTACCTTTGCATTTTTCTCCCAAACGAAGGACACTAGAAAGAAAATTTTAAAGCCTCCTGTTAGGCCATCATCTACACGACATAGCCCTGAATTTTCCAATGCGCAGCTCTTTGCAAAAGAGAGATATTGGCAAGGAAAAGCTGTCTTGTACCATTGCATTTTTCTCCCAAACGAAGGACACTAGAAAGAAAATTTTAAAGCCTCCTTTTAGGCCATCATCTACACGACATAGCCCTGAATTTTCCAATGCGCAGCTCTTTGCAAAAGAGAGATATTGGCAAGGAAAAGCTGTCTTGTACCATTGCATTTTTCTCCCAAACGAAGGACACTAGAAAGAAAATTTTAAAGCCTCCTGTTAGGCCATCATCTACACGACATAGCCCTGAATTTTCCAATGCGCAGCTCTTTGCAAAAGAGAGATATTGGCAAGGAAAAGCTGTCTTGTACCATTGCATTTTTCTCCCAAACGAAGGACACTAGAAAGAACATTTTAAAGCCTTCTGTTAGGCCATCATCTACACGACATAGCCCTGAATTTTCCAATGCGCAGCTCTTTGCAAAAGAGAGATATTGGCAAGGAAAAGCTGTCTTGTACCTTTGCATTTTTCTCCCAAACGAAGGACACTAGAAAGAAAATTTTAAAGCCTACTGTTAGGCCATCATCTACACGACATAGCCCTGAATTTTCCAATGCGCAGCTCTTTGCAAAAGAGAGATATTGGCAAGGAAAAGCTGTCTTGTACCTTTGCATTTTTCTCCCAAACGAAGGTCACTAGAAAGAAAATTTTAAAGCCTCCTGTTAGGCCATCATCTACACGACATAGCCCTGAATTTTCCAATGCGCAGCTCTTTGCAAAAGAGAGATATTGGCAAGGAAAAGCTGTCTTGTACCATTGCATTTTTCTCCCAAACGAAGGACACTAGAAAGAATATTTTAAAGCCTCCTGTTAGGCCATCATCTACACGACATAGCCCTGAATTTTCCAATGCGCAGCTCTTTGCAAAAGAGAGATATTGGCAAGGAAAAGCTGTCTTGTACCTTTGCATTTTTCTACCAAACGAAGGTCACTAGAAAGAAAATTTTAAAGCCTCCTGTTAGGCCATCATCTACACGACATAGCCCTGAATTTTCCAATGCGTAGCTCTTTGCAAAAGAGAGATATTGGCAAGGAAAAGCTGTCTTGTACCTTTGCATTTTTCTCCCAAACGAAGGACACTAGAAAGAAAATTTTAAAGCCTCCTGTTAGGCCATCATCTACACGACATAGCCCTGAATTTTCCAATGCGCAGCTCTTTGCAAAAGAGAGATATTGGCAAGGAAAAGCTGTCTTGTACCATTGCATTTTTCTCCCAAACGAAGGGCACTAGAAAGAAAATTTTAAAGCCTCCTGTTAGGCCATCATCTACACGACATAGCCCTGAATTTTCCAATGCGCAGCTCTTTGCAAAAGAGAGATATTGGCAAGGAAAAGCTGTCTTGTACCATTGCATTTTTCTCCCAAACGAAGGGCACTAGAACGAAAATTTTAAAGCCTCCTGTTAGGCCATCATCTACACGACATAGCCCTGAATTTTCCAATGCGCAGCTCTTTGCAAAAGAGAGATATTGGCAAGGAAAAGCTGTCTTGTACCATTGCATTTTTCTCCCAAACGAAGGACACTAGAAAGAAAATTTTAAAGCCTCCTTTTAGGCCATCATCTACACGACATAGCCCTGAATTTTCCAATGCGCAGCTCTTTGCAAAAGAGAGATATTGGCAAGGAAAAGCTGTCTTGTACCATTGCATTTTTCTCCCAAACGAAGGACACTAGAAAGAACATTTTAAAGCCTTCTGTTAGGCCATCATCTACACGACATAGCCCTGAATTTTCCAATGCGCAGCTCTTTGCAAAAGAGAGATATTGGCAAGGAAAAGCTGTCTTGTACCTTTGCATTTTTCTCCCAAACGAAGGACACTAGAAAGAAAATTTTAAAGCCTACTGTGAGGCCATCATCTACACGACATAGCCCTGAATTTTCCAATGCGCAGCTCTTTGCAAAAGAGAGATATTGGCAAGGAAAAGCTGTCTTGTACCTTTGCATTTTTCTCCCAAACGAAGGTCACTAGAAAGAAAATTTTAAAGCCTCCTGTTAGGCCATCATCTACACGACATAGCCCTGAATTTTCCAATGCGCAGCTCTTTGCAAAAGAGAGATATTGGCAAGGAAAAGCTGTCTTGTACCATTGCATTTTTCTCCCAAACGAAGGACACTAGAAAGAATATTTTAAAGCCTCCTGTTAGGCCATCATCTACACGACATAGCCCTGAATTTTCCAATGCGCAGCTCTTTGCAAAAGAGAGATATTGGCAAGGAAAAGCTGTCTTGTACCTTTGCATTTTTCTACCAAACGAAGGTCACTAGAAAGAAAATTTTAAAGCATCCTGTTAGGCCATCATCTACACGACATAGCCCTGAATTTTCCAATGCGTAGCTCTTTGCAAAAGAGAGATATTGGCAAGGAAAAGCTGTCTTGTACCTTTGCATTTTTCTCCCAAACGAAGGACACTAGAAAGAAAATTTTAAAGCCTCCTGTTAGGCCATCATCTACACGACATAGCCCTGAATTTTCCAATGCGCAGCTCTTTGCAAAAGAGAGATATTGGCAAGGAAAAGCTGTCTTGTACCATTGCATTTTTCTCCCAAACGAAGGGCACTAGAAAGAAAATTTTAAAGCCTCCTGTTAGGCCATCATCTACACGACATAGCCCTGAATTTTCCAATGCGCAGCTCTTTGCAAAAGAGAGATATTGGCAAGGAAAAGCTGTCTTGTACCTTTGCATTTTTCTCCCAAACGAAGGTCACTAGAAAGAAAATTTTAAAGCCTTCTGTTAGGCCATCATCTACACGACATAGCCCTGAATTTTCCAATGCGCAGCTCTTTGCAAAAGAGAGATATTGGCAAGGAAAAGCTGTCTTGTACCTTTGCATTTTTCTCCCAAACGAAGGTCACTAGAAAGAAAATTTTAAAGCCTCCTGTTAGGCCATCATCTACACGACATAGCCCTGAATTTTCCAATGCGCAGCTCTTTGCAAAAGAGAGATATTGGCAAGGAAAAGCTGTCTTGTACCATTGCATTTTTCTCCCAAACGAAGGACACTAGAAAGAAAATTTTAAAGCCTCCTGTTAGGCCATCATCTACACGACATAGCCCTAAATTTTCCAATGCGCAGCTCTTTGCAAAAGAGAGATATTGGCAAGGAAAAGCTGTCTTGTACCTTTGCATTTTTCTCCCAAACGAAGGTCACTAGAAAGAAAATTTTAAAGCCTCCTGTTAGGCCATCATCTACACGACATAGCCCTGAATTTTCCAATGCGCAGCTCTTTGCAAAAGAGAGATATTGGCAAGGAAAAGCTGTCTTGTACCATTGCATTTTTCTCCCAAACGAAGGGCACTAGAAAGAAAATTTTAAAGCCTCCTGTTAGGCCATCATCTACACGACATAGCCCTGAATTTTCCAATGCGCAGCTCTTTGCAAAAGAGAGATATTGGCAAGGAAAAGCTGTCTTGTACCTTTGCATTTTTCTCCCAAACGAAGGACACTAGAAAGAAAATTTTAAAGCCTCCTGTTAGGCCATCATCTACACGACATAGCCCTGAATTTTCCAATGCGCAGCTCTTTGCAAAAGAGAGATATTGGCAAGGAAAAGCTGTCTTGTACCATTGCATTTTTCTCCCAAACGAAGGACACTAGAAAGAAAATTTTAAAGCCTCCTTTTAGGCCATCATCTACACGACATAGCCCTGAATTTTCCAATGCGCAGCTCTTTGCAAAAGAGAGATATTGGCAAGGAAAAGCTGTCTTGTACCATTGCATTTTTCTCCCAAACGAAGGACACTAGAAAGAAAATTTTAAAGCCTCCTGTTAGGCCATCATCTACACGACATAGCCCTGAATTTTCCAATGCGCAGCTCTTTGCAAAAGAGAGATATTGGCAAGGAAAAGCTGTCTTGTACCATTGCATTTTTCTCCCAAACGAAGGACACTAGAAAGAACATTTTAAAGCCTCCTGTTAGGCCATCATCTACACGACATAGCCCTGAATTTTCCAATGCGCAGCTCTTTGCAAAAGAGAGATATTGGCAAGGAAAAGCTGTCTTGTACCTTTGCATTTTTCTCCCAAACGAAGGACACTAGAAAGAAAATTATAAAGCCTACTGTTAGGCCATCATCTACACGACATAGCCCTGAATTTTCCAATGCGCAGCTCTTTGCAAAAGAGAGATATTGGCAAGGAAAAGCTGTCTTGTACCTTTGCATTTTTCTACCAAACGAAGGTCACTAGAAAGAAAATTTTAAAGCCTCCTGTTAGGCCATCATCTACACGACATAGCCCTGAATTTTCCAATGCGTAGCTCTTTGCAAAAGAGAGATATTGGCAAGGAAAAGCTGTCTTGTACCTTTGCATTTTTCTCCCAAACGAAGGACACTAGAAAGAAAATTTTAAAGCCTCCTGTTAGGCCATCATCTACACGACATAGCCCTGAATTTTCCAATGCGCAGCTCTTTGCAAAAGAGAGATATTGGCAAGGAAAAGCTGTCTTGTACCATTGCATTTTTCTCCCAAACGAAGGGCACTAGAAAGAAAATTTTAAAGCCTCCTGTTAGGCCATCATCTACACGACATAGCCCTGAATTTTCCAATGCGCAGCTCTTTGCAAAAGAGAGATATTGGCAAGGAAAAGCTGTCTTGTACCTTTGCATTTTTCTCCCAAACGAAGGTCACTAGAAAGAAAATTTTAAAGCCTCCTGTTAGGCCATCATCTACACGACATAGCCCTGAATTTTCCAATGCGCAGCTCTTTGCAAAAGAGAGATATTGGCAAGGAAAAGCTGTCTTGTACCTTTGCATTTTTCTCCCAAACGAAGGTCACTAGAAAGAAAATTTTAAAGCCTCCTGTTAGGCCATCATCTACACGACATAGCCCTGAATTTTCCAATGCGCAGCTCTTTGCAAAAGAGAGATATTGGCAAGGAAAAGCTGTCTTGTACCATTGCATTTTTCTCCCAAACGAAGGACACTAGAAAGAAAATTTTAAAGCCTCCTGTTAGGCCATCATCTACACGACATAGCCCTAAATTTTCCAATGCGCAGCTCTTTGCAAAAGAGAGATATTGGCAAGGAAAAGCTGTCTTGTACCTTTGCATTTTTCTCCCAAACGAAGGTCACTAGAAAGAAAATTTTAAAGCCTCCTGTTAGGCCATCATCTACACGACATAGCCCTGAATTTTCCAATGCGCAGCTCTTTGCAAAAGAGAGATATTGGCAAGGAAAAGCTGTCTTGTACCATTGCATTTTTCTCCCAAACGAAGGGCACTAGAAAGAAAATTTTAAAGCCTCCTGTTAGGCCATCATCTACACGACATAGCCCTGAATTTTCCAATGCGTAGCTCTTTGCAAAAGAGAGATATTGGCAAGGAAAAGCTGTCTTGTACCTTTGCATTTTTCTCCCAAACGAAGGACACTAGAAAGAAAATTATAAAGCCTACTGTTAGGCCATCATCTACACGACATAGCCCTGAATTTTCCAATGCGCAGCTCTTTGCAAAAGAGAGATATTGGCAAGGAAAAGCTGTCTTGTACCATTGCATTTTTCTCCCAAACGAAGGACACTAGAAAGAACATTTTAAAGCCTCCTGTTAGGCCATCATCTACACGACATAGCCCTGAATTTTCCAATGCGCAGCTCTTTGCAAAAGAGAGATATTGGCAAGGAAAAGCTGTCTTGTACCTTTGCATTTTTCTCCCAAACGAAGGTCACTAGAAAGAAAATTTTAAAGCCTCCTGTTAGGCCATCATCTACACGACATAGCCCTGAATTTTCCAATGCGTAGCTCTTTGCAAAAGAGAGATATTGGCAAGGAAAAGCTGTCTTGTACCTTTGCATTTTTCTCCCAAACGAAGGACACTAGAAAGAAAATTTTAAAGCCTCCTGTTAGGCCATCATCTACACGACATAGCCCTGAATTTTCCAATGCGCAGCTCTTTGCAAAAGAGAGATATTGGCAAGGAAAAGCTGTCTTGTACCATTGCATTTTTCTCCCAAACGAAGGGCACTAGAAAGAAAATTTTAAAGCCTCCTGTTAGGCCATCATCTACACGACATAGCCCTGAATTTTCCAATGCGCAGCTCTTTGCAAAAGAGAGATATTGGCAAGGAAAAGCTGTCTTGTACCTTTGCATTTTTCTCCCAAACGAAGGTCACTAGAAAGAAAATTTTAAAGCCTCCTGTTAGGCCATCATCTACACGACATAGCCCTGAATTTTCCAATGCGCAGCTCTTTGCAAAAGAGAGATATTGGCAAGGAAAAGCTGTCTTGTAACTTTGCATTTTTCTCCCAAACGAAGGTCACTAGAAAGAAAATTTTAAAGCCTCCTGTTAGGCCATCATCTACACGACATAGCCCTGAATTTTCCAATGCGCAGCTCTTTGCAAAAGAGAGATATTGGCAAGGAAAAGCTGTCTTGTACCTTTGCATTTTTCTCCCAAACGAAGGTCACTAGAAAGAAAATTTTAAAGCCTCCTGTTAGGCCATCATCTACACGACATAGCCCTGAATTTTCCAATGCGCAGCTCTTTGCAAAAGAGAGATATTGGCAAGGAAAAGCTGTCTTGTACCATTGCATTTTTCTCCCAAACGAAGGACACTAGAAAGAAAATTTTAAAGCCTCCTGTTAGGCCATCATCTACACGACATAGCCCTGAATTTTCCAATGCGCAGCTCTTTGCAAAAGAGAGATATTGGCAAGGAAAAGCTGTCTTGTACCTTTGCATTTTTCTCCCAAACGAAGGTCACTAGAAAGAAAATTTTAAAGCCTTCTGTTAGGCCATCATCTACACGACATAGCCCTGAATTTTCCAATGCGCAGCTCTTTGCAAAAGAGAGATATTGGCAAGGAAAAGCTGTCTTGTACCTTTGCATTTTTCTCCCAAACGAAGGTCACTAGAAAGAAAATTTTAAAGCCTCCTGTTAGGCCATCATCTACACGACATAGCCCTGAATTTTCCAATGCGCAGCTCTTTGCAAAAGAGAGATATTGGCAAGGAAAAGCTGTCTTGTACCATTGCATTTTTCTCCCAAACGAAGGACACTAGAAAGAAAATTTTAAAGCCTCCTGTTAGGCCATCATCTACACGACATAGCCCTTAAATTTTCCAATGCGCAGCTCTTTGCAAAAGAGAGATATTGGCAAGGAAAAGCTGTCTTGTACCTTTGCATTTTTCTCCCAAACGAAGGTCACTAGAAAGAAAATTTTAAAGCCTCCTGTTAGGCCATCATCTACACGACATAGCCCTGAATTTTCCAATGCGCAGCTCTTTGCAAAAGAGAGATATTGGCAAGGAAAAGCTGTCTTGTACCATTGCATTTTTCTCCCAAACGAAGGGCACTAGAAAGAAAATTTTAAAGCCTCCTGTTAGGCCATCATCTACACGACATAGCCCTGAATTTTCCAATGCGCAGCTCTTTGCAAAAGAGAGATATTGGCAAGGAAAAGCTGTCTTGTACCTTTGCATTTTTCTCCCAAACGAAGGACACTAGAAAGAAAATTTTAAAGCCTCCTGTTAGGCCATCATCTACACGACATAGCCCTGAATTTTCCAATGCGCAGCTCTTTGCAAAAGAGAGATATTGGCAAGGAAAAGCTGTCTTGTACCATTGCATTTTTCTCCCAAACGAAGGACACTAGAAAGAAAATTTTAAAGCCTCCTTTTAGGCCATCATCTACACGACATAGCCCTGAATTTTCCAATGCGCAGCTCTTTGCAAAAGAGAGATATTGGCAAGGAAAAGCTGTCTTGTACCATTGCATTTTTCTCCCAAACGAAGGACACTAGAAAGAAAATTTTAAAGCCTCCTGTTAGGCCATCATCTACACGACATAGCCCTGAATTTTCCAATGCGCAGCTCTTTGCAAAAGAGAGATATTGGCAAGGAAAAGCTGTCTTGTACCATTGCATTTTTCTCCCAAACGAAGGACACTAGAAAGAACATTTTAAAGCCTCCTGTTAGGCCATCATCTACACGACATAGCCCTGAATTTTCCAATGCGCAGCTCTTTGCAAAAGAGAGATATTGGCAAGGAAAAGCTGTCTTGTACCTTTGCATTTTTCTCCCAAACGAAGGACACTAGAAAGAAAATTATAAAGCCTACTGTTAGGCCATCATCTACACGACATAGCCCTGAATTTTCCAATGCGCAGCTCTTTGCAAAAGAGAGATATTGGCAAGGAAAAGCTGTCTTGTACCATTGCATTTTTCTCCCAAACGAAGGACACTAGAAAGAACATTTTAAAGCCTCCTGTTAGGCCATCATCTACACGACATAGCCCTGAATTTTCCAATGCGCAGCTCTTTGCAAAAGAGAGATATTGGCAAGGAAAAGCTGTCTTGTACCTTTGCATTTTTCTACCAAACGAAGGTCACTAGAAAGAAAATTTTAAAGCCTCCTGTTAGGCCATCATCTACACGACATAGCCCTGAATTTTCCAATGCGTAGCTCTTTGCAAAAGAGAGATATTGGCAAGGAAAAGCTGTCTTGTACCTTTGCATTTTTCTCCCAAACGAAGGACACTAGAAAGAAAATTTTAAAGCCTCCTGTTAGGCCATCATCTACACGACATAGCCCTGAATTTTCCAATGCGCAGCTCTTTGCAAAAGAGAGATATTGGCAAGGAAAAGCTGTCTTGTACCATTGCATTTTTCTCCCAAACGAAGGGCACTAGAAAGAAAATTTTAAAGCCTCCTGTTAGGCCATCATCTACACGACATAGCCCTGAATTTTCCAATGCGCAGCTCTTTGCAAAAGAGAGATATTGGCAAGGAAAAGCTGTCTTGTACCTTTGCATTTTTCTCCCAAACGAAGGTCACTAGAAAGAAAATTTTAAAGCCTCCTGTTAGGCCATCATCTACACGACATAGCCCTGAATTTTCCAATGCGCAGCTCTTTGCAAAAGAGAGATATTGGCAAGGAAAAGCTGTCTTGTACCTTTGCATTTTTCTCCCAAACGAAGGTAACTAGAAAGAAAATTTTAAAGCCTCCTGTTAGGCCATCATCTACACGACATAGCCCTGAATTTTCCAATGCGCAGCTCTTTGCAAAAGAGAGATATTGGCAAGGAAAAGCTGTCTTGTACCATTGCATTTTTCTCCCAAACGAAGGACACTAGAAAGAAAATTTTAAAGCCTCCTGTTAGGCCATCATCTACACGACATAGCCCTAAATTTTCCAATGCGCAGCTCTTTGCAAAAGAGAGATATTGGCAAGGAAAAGCTGTCTTGTACCTTTGCATTTTTCTCCCAAACGAAGGTCACTAGAAAGAAAATTTTAAAGCCTCCTGTTAGGCCATCATCTACACGACATAGCCCTGAATTTTCCAATGCGCAGCTCTTTGCAAAAGAGAGATATTGGCAAGGAAAAGCTGTCTTGTACCATTGCATTTTTCTCCCAAACGAAGGGCACTAGAAAGAAAATTTTAAAGCCTCCTGTTAGGCCATCATCTACACGACATAGCCCTGAATTTTCCAATGCGTAGCTCTTTGCAAAAGAGAGATATTGGCAAGGAAAAGCTGTCTTGTACCTTTGCATTTTTCTCCCAAACGAAGGACACTAGAAAGAAAATTATAAAGCCTACTGTTAGGCCATCATCTACACGACATAGCCCTGAATTTTCCAATGCGCAGCTCTTTGCAAAAGAGAGATATTGGCAAGGAAAAGCTGTCTTGTACCATTGCATTTTTCTCCCAAACGAAGGACACTAGAAAGAACATTTTAAAGCCTCCTGTTAGGCCATCATCTACACGACATAGCCCTGAATTTTCCAATGCGCAGCTCTTTGCAAAAGAGAGATATTGGCAAGGAAAAGCTGTCTTGTACCTTTGCATTTTTCTACCAAACGAAGGTCACTAGAAAGAAAATTTTAAAGCCTCCTGTTAGGCCATCATCTACACGACATAGCCCTGAATTTTCCAATGCGTAGCTCTTTGCAAAAGAGAGATATTGGCAAGGAAAAGCTGTCTTGTACCTTTGCATTTTTCTCCCAAACGAAGGACACTAGAAAGAAAATTTTAAAGCCTCCTGTTAGGCCATCATCTACACGACATAGCCCTGAATTTTCCAATGCGCAGCTCTTTGCAAAAGAGAGATATTGGCAAGGAAAAGCTGTCTTGTACCATTGCATTTTTCTCCCAAACGAAGGGCACTAGAAAGAAAATTTTAAAGCCTCCTGTTAGGCCATCATCTACAGGACATAGCCCTGAATTTTCCAATGCGCAGCTCTTTGCAAAAGAGAGATATTGGCAAGGAAAAGCTGTCTTGTACCTTTGCATTTTTCTCCCAAACGAAGGTCACTAGAAAGAAAATTTTAAAGCCTCCTGTTAGGCCATCATCTACACGACATAGCCCTGAATTTTCCAATGCGCAGCTCTTTGCAAAAGAGAGATATTGGCAAGGAAAAGCTGTCTTGTATCTTTGCATTTTTCTCCCAAACGAAGGTCACTAGAAAGAAAATTTTAAAGCCTCCTGTTAGGCCATCATCTACACGACATAGCCCTGAATTTTCCAATGCGCAGCTCTTTGCAAAAGAGAGATATTGGCAAGGAAAAGCTGTCTTGTACCATTGCATTTTTCTCCCAAACGAAGGACACTAGAAAGAAAATTTTAAAGCCTCCTGTTAGGCCATCATCTACACGACATAGCCCTAAATTTTCCAATGCGCAGCTCTTTGCAAAAGAGAGATATTGGCAAGGAAAAGCTGTCTTGTACCTTTGCATTTTTCTCCCAAACGAAGGTCACTAGAAAGAAAATTTTAAAGCCTCCTGTTAGGCCATCATCTACACGACATAGCCCTGAATTTTCCAATGCGCAGCTCTTTGCAAAAGAGAGATATTGGCAAGGAAAAGCTGTCTTGTACCATTGCATTTTTCTCCCAAACGAAGGGCCCTAGAAAGAAAATTTTAAAGCCTCCTGTTAGGCCATCATCTACACGACATAGCCCTGAATTTTCCAATGCGCAGCTCTTTGCAAAAGAGAGATATTGGCAAGGAAAAGCTGTCTTGTACCATTGCATTTTTCTCCCAAACGAAGGACACTAGAAAGAACATTTTAAAGCCTCCTGTTAGGCCATCATCTACACGACATAGCCCTGAATTTTCCAATGCGCAGCTCTTTGCAAAAGAGAGATATTGGCAAGGAAAAGCTGTCTTGTACCTTTGCATTTTTCTCCCAAACGAAGGACACTAGAAAGAAAATTTTAAAGCCTACTGTTAGGCCATCATCTACACGACATAGCCCTGAATTTTCCAATGCGCAGCTCTTTGCAAAAGAGAGATATTGGCAAGGAAAAGCGGTCTTGTACCTTTGCATTTTTCTCCCAAACGAAGGTCACTAGAAAGAAAATTTTAAAGCCTCCTGTTAGGCCATCATCTACACGACATAGCCCTGAATTTTCCAATGCGCAGCTCTTTGCAAAAGAGAGATATTGGCAAGGAAAAGCTGTCTTGTACCATTGCATTTTTCTCCCAAACGAAGGACACTAGAAAGAATATTTTAAAGCCTCCTGTTAGGCCATCATCTACACGACATAGCCCTGAATTTTCCAATGCGCAGCTCTTTGCAAAAGAGAGATATTGGCAAGGAAAAGCTGTCTTGTACCTTTGCATTTTTCTACCAAACGAAGGTCACTAGAAAGAAAATTTTAAAGCCTCCTGTTAGGCCATCATCTACACGACATAGCCCTGAATTTTCCAATGCGTAGCTCTTTGCAAAAGAGAGATATTGGCAAGGAAAAGCTGTCTTGTACCTTTGCATTTTTCTCCCAAACGAAGGACACTAGAAAGAAAATTTTAAAGCCTCCTGTTAGGCCATCATCTACACGACATAGCCCTGAATTTTCCAATGCGCAGCTCTTTGCAAAAGAGAGATATTGGCAAGGAAAAGCTGTCTTGTACCATTGCATTTTTCTCCCAAACGAAGGGCACTAGAAAGAAAATTTTAAAGCCTCCTGTTAGGCCATCATCTACACGACATAGCCCTGAATTTTCCAATGCGCAGCTCTTTGCAAAAGAGAGATATTGGCAAGGAAAAGCTGTCTTGTACCTTTGCATTTTTCTCCCAAACGAAGGTCACTAGAAAGAAAATTTTAAAGCCTCCTGTTAGGCCATCATCTACACGACATAGCCCTGAATTTTCCAATGCGCAGCTCTTTGCAAAAGAGAGATATTGGCAAGGAAAAGCTGTCTTGTACCTTTGCATTTTTCTCCCAAACGAAGGTCACTAGAAAGAAAATTTTAAAGCCTCCTGTTAGGCCATCATCTACACGACATAGCCCTGAATTTTCCAATGCGCAGCTCTTTGCAAAAGAGAAATATTGGCAAGGAAAAGCTGTCTTGTACCATTGCATTTTTCTCCCAAACGAAGGACACTAGAAAGAAAATTTTAAAGCCTCCTGTTAGGCCATCATCTACACGACATAGCCCTAAATTTTCCAATGCGCAGCTCTTTGCAAAAGAGAGATATTGGCAAGGAAAAGCTCTCTTGTACCTTTGCATTTTTCTCCCAAACGAAGGTCACTAGAAAGAAAATTTTAAAGCCTCCTGTTAGGCCATCATCTACACGACATAGCCCTGAATTTTTTAATGCGCAGCTCTTTGCAAAAGAGAGATATTGGCAAGGAAAAGCTGTCTTGTACCATTGCGTTTTTCTCCCAAACGATGGACACTAGAAAGAAAATGTTAAAGCCTCCTGTTAGGCCATCATCTACACGACATAGCCCTGAATTTTCCAATGCGCAGCTCTTTGCAAAAGAGAGATATTGGCAAGGAAAAGCTGTCTTGTACCTTTGCATTTTTCTCCCAAACGAAGGTCACTAGAAAGAAAATTTTAAAGCCTCCTGTTAGGCCATCATCTACACGACATAGCCCTGAATTTTCCAATGCGCAGCTCTTTGCAAAAGAGAGATATTGGCAAGGAAAAGCTGTCTTGTATCTTTGCATTTTTCTCCCAAACGAAGGTCACTAGAAAGAAAATTTTAAAGCCTCCTGTTAGGCCATCATCTACACGACATAGCCCTGAATTTTCCAATGCGCAGCTCTTTGCAAAAGAGAGATATTGGCAAGGAAAAGCTGTCTTGTACCATTGCATTTTTCTCCCAAACGAAGGACACTAGAAAGAAAATTTTAAAGCCTCCTGTTAGGCCATCATCTACACGACATAGCCCTAAATTTTCCAATGCGCAGCTCTTTGCAAAAGAGAGATATTGGCAAGGAAAAGCTGTCTTGTACCTTTGCATTTTTCTCCCAAACGAAGGTCACTAGAAAGAAAATTTTAAAGCCTCCTGTTAGGCCATCATCTACACGACATAGCCCTGAATTTTCCAATGCGCAGCTCTTTGCAAAAGAGAGATATTGGCAAGGAAAAGCTGTCTTGTACCATTGCATTTTTCTCCCAAACGAAGGGCACTAGAAAGAAAATTTTAAAGCCTCCTGTTAGGCCATCATCTACACGACATAGCCCTGAATTTTCCAATGCGCAGCTCTTTGCAAAAGAGAGATATTGGCAAGGAAAAGCTGTCTTGTACCATTGCATTTTTCTCCCAAACGAAGGACACTAGAAAGAACATTTTAAAGCCTCCTGTTAGGCCATCATCTACACGACATAGCCCTGAATTTTCCAATGCGCAGCTCTTTGCAAAAGAGAGATATTGGCAAGGAAAAGCTGTCTTGTACCTTTGCATTTTTCTCCCAAACGAAGGACACTAGAAAGAAAATTTTAAAGCCTACTGTTAGGCCATCATCTACACGACATAGCCCTGAATTTTCCAATGCGCAGCTCTTTGCAAAAGAGAGATATTGGCAAGGAAAAGCGGTCTTGTACCTTTGCATTTTTCTCCCAAACGAAGGTCACTAGAAAGAAAATTTTAAAGCCTCCTGTTAGGCCATCATCTACACGACATAGCCCTGAATTTTCCAATGCGCAGCTCTTTGCAAAAGAGAGATATTGGCAAGGAAAAGCTGTCTTGTACCATTGCATTTTTCTCCCAAACGAAGGACACTAGAAAGAATATTTTAAAGCCTCCTGTTAGGCCATCATCTACACGACATAGCCCTGAATTTTCCAATGCGCAGCTCTTTGCAAAAGAGAGATATTGGCAAGGAAAAGCTGTCTTGTACCTTTGCATTTTTCTACCAAACGAAGGTCACTAGAAAGAAAATTTTAAAGCCTCCTGTTAGGCCATCATCTACACGACATAGCCCTGAATTTTCCAATGCGTAGCTCTTTGCAAAAGAGAGATATTGGCAAGGAAAAGCTGTCTTGTACCTTTGCATTTTTCTCCCAAACGAAGGACACTAGAAAGAAAATTTTAAAGCCTCCTGTTAGGCCATCATCTACACGACATAGCCCTGAATTTTCCAATGCGCAGCTCTTTGCAAAAGAGAGATATTGGCAAGGAAAAGCTGTCTTGTACCATTGCATTTTTCTCCCAAACGAAGGGCACTAGAAAGAAAATTTTAAAGCCTCCTGTTAGGCCATCATCTACACGACATAGCCCTGAATTTTCCAATGCGCAGCTCTTTGCAAAAGAGAGATATTGGCAAGGAAAAGCTGTCTTGTACCTTTGCATTTTTCTCCCAAACGAAGGTCACTAGAAAGAAAATTTTAAAGCCTCCTGTTAGGCCATCATCTACACGACATAGCCCTGAATTTTCCAATGCGCAGCTCTTTGCAAAAGAGAGATATTGGCAAGGAAAAGCTGTCTTGTACCTTTGCATTTTTCTCCCAAACGAAGGTCACTAGAAAGAAAATTTTAAAGCCTCCTGTTAGGCCATCATCTACACGACATAGCCCTGAATTTTCCAATGCGCAGCTCTTTGCAAAAGAGAAATATTGGCAAGGAAAAGCTGTCTTGTACCATTGCATTTTTCTCCCAAACGAAGGACACTAGAAAGAAAATTTTAAAGCCTCCTGTTAGGCCATCATCTACACGACATAGCCCTAAATTTTCCAATGCGCAGCTCTTTGCAAAAGAGAGATATTGGCAAGGAAAAGCTGTCTTGTACCTTTGCATTTTTCTCCCAAACGAAGGTCACTAGAAAGAAAATTTTAAAGCCTCCTGTTAGGCCATCATCTACACGACATAGCCCTGAATTTT
Organism: Pseudophryne corroboree; assembly: GCF_028390025.1. NCBI lineage: Eukaryota > Metazoa > Chordata > Amphibia > Anura > Myobatrachidae > Pseudophryne > Pseudophryne corroboree. Next base: position 131,041 of record NW_026970474.1, on the reverse strand, counting down.
TTAATGCGCAGCTCTTTGCAAAAGAGAGATATTGGCAAGGAAAAGCTGTCTTGTACCATTGCGTTTTTCTCCCAAACGATGGACACTAGAAAGAAAATTTTAAAGCCTCCTGTTAGGCCATCATCTACACGACATAGCCCTGAATTTTCCAATGCGCAGCTCTTTGCAAAAGAGAGATATTGGCAAGGAAAAGCTGTCTTGTACCTTTGCATTTTTCTCCCAAACGAAGGTCACTAGAAAGAAAATTTTAAAGCCTCCTGTTAGGCCATCATCTACACGACATAGCCCTGAATTTTCCAATGCGCAGCTCTTTGCAAAAGAGAGATATTGGCAAGGAAAAGCTGTCTTGTACCTTTGCATTTTTCTCCCAAACGAAGGTCACTAGAAAGAAAATTTTAAAGCCTCCTGTTAGGCCATCATCTACACGACATAGCCCTGAATTTTCCAATGCGCAGCTCTTTGCAAAAGAGAGATATTGGCAAGGAAAAGCTGTCTTGTACCATTGCATTTTTCTCCCAAACGAAGGACACTAGAAAGAAAATTTTAAAGCCTCCTGTTAGGCCATCATCTACACGACATAGCCCTAAATTTTCCAATGCGCAGCTCTTTGCAAAAGAGAGATATTGGCAAGGAAAAGCTGTCTTGTACCTTTGCATTTTTCTCCCAAACGAAGGTCACTAGAAAGAAAATTTTAAAGCCTCCTGTTAGGCCATCATCTACACGACATAGCCCTGAATTTTCCAATGCGCAGCTCTTTGCAAAAGAGAGATATTGGCAAGGAAAAGCTGTCTTGTACCATTGCATTTTTCTCCCAAACGAAGGGCACTAGAAAGAAAATTTTAAAGCCTCCTGTTAGGCCATCATCTACACGACATAGCCCTGAATTTTCCAATGCGCAGCTCTTTGCAAAAGAGAGATATTGGCAAGGAAAAGCTGTCTTGTACCTTTGCATTTTTCTCCCAAACGAAGGTCACTAGAAAGAAAATTTTAAAGCCTCCTGTTAGGCCATCATCTACACGACATAGCCCTGAATTTTCCAATGCGCAGCTCTTTGCAAAAGAGAGATATTGGCAAGGAAAAGCTGTCTTGTACCATTGCATTTTTCTCCCAAACGAAGGACACTAGAAAGAAAATTTTAAAGCCTCCTGTTAGGCCATCATCTACACGACATAGCCCTGAATTTTCCAATGCGCAGCTCTTTGCAAAAGAGAGATATTGGCAAGGAAAAGCTGTCTTGTACCATTGCATTTTTCTCCCAAACGAAGGACACTAGAAAGAACATTTTAAAGCCTCCTGTTAGGCCATCATCTACACGACATAGCCCTGAATTTTCCAATGCGCAGCTCTTTGCAAAAGAGAGATATTGGCAAGGAAAAGCTGTCTTGTACCTTTGCATTTTTCTCCCAAACGAAGGTCACTAGAAAGAAAATTTTAAAGCCTCCTGTTAGGCCATCATCTACACGACATAGCCCTGAATTTTCCAATGCGCAGCTCTTTGCAAAAGAGAGATATTGGCAAGGAAAAGCTGTCTTGTACCATTGCATTTTTCTCCCAAACGAAGGACACTAGAAAGAAAATTTTAAAGCCTCCTGTTAGGCCATCATCTACACGACATAGCCCTGAATTTTCCAATGCGCAGCTCTTTGCAAAAGAGAGATATTGGCAAGGAAAAGCTGTCTTGTACCTTTGCATTTTTCTCCCAAACGAAGGACACTAGAAAGAAAATTTTAAAGCCTACTGTTAGGCCATCATCTACACGACATAGCCCTGAATTTTCCAATGCGCAGCTCTTTGCAAAAGAGAGATATTGGCAAGGAAAAGCTGTCTTGTACCTTTGCATTTTTCTCCCAAACGAAGGACACTAGAAAGAAAATTTTAAAGCCTACTGTTAGGCCATCATCTACACGACATAGCCCTGAATTTTCCAATGCGCAGCTCTTTGCAAAAGAGAGATATTGGCAAGGAAAAGCTGTCTTGTACCTTTGCATTTTTCTCCCAAACGAAGGTCACTAGAAAGAAAATTTTAAAGCCTCCTGTTAGGCCATCATCTACACGACATAGCCCTGAATTTTCCAATGCGCAGCTCTTTGCAAAAGAGAGATATTGGCAAGGAAAAGCTGTCTTGTACCATTGCATTTTTCTCCCAAACGAAGGACACTAGAAAGAATATTTTAAAGCCTCCTGTTAGGCCATCATCTACACGACATAGCCCTGAATTTTCCAATGCGCAGCTCTTTGCAAAAGAGAGATATTGGCAAGGAAAAGCTGTCTTGTACCTTTGCATTTTTCTACCAAACGAAGGTCACTAGAAAGAAAATTTTAAAGCCTCCTGTTAGGCCATCATCTACACGACATAGCCCTGAATTTTCCAATGCGTAGCTCTTTGCAAAAGAGAGATATTGGCAAGGAAAAGCTGTCTTGTACCTTTGCATTTTTCTCCCAAACGAAGGACACTAGAAAGAAAATTTTAAAGCCTCCTGTTAGGCCATCATCTACACGACATAGCCCTGAATTTTCCAATGCGCAGCTCTTTGCAAAAGAGAGATATTGGCAAGGAAAAGCTGTCTTGTACCATTGCATTTTTCTCCCAAACGAAGGGCACTAGAAAGAAAATTTTAAAGCCTCCTGTTAGGCCATCATCTACACGACATAGCCCTGAATTTTCCAATGCGCAGCTCTTTGCAAAAGAGAGATATTGGCAAGGAAAAGCTGTCTTGTACCTTTGCATTTTTCTCCCAAACGAAGGTCACTAGAAAGAAAATTTTAAAGCCTCCTGTTAGGCCATCATCTACACGACATAGCCCTGAATTTTCCAATGCGCAGCTCTTTGCAAAAGAGAGATATTGGCAAGGAAAAGCTGTCTTGTACCTTTGCATTTTTCTCCCAAACGAAGGTCACTAGAAAGAAAATTTTAAAGCCTCCTGTTAGGCCATCATCTACACGACATAGCCCTGAATTTTCCAATGCGCAGCTCTTTGCAAAAGAGAAATATTGGCAAGGAAAAGCTGTCTTGTACCATTGCATTTTTCTCCCAAACGAAGGACACTAGAAAGAAAATTTTAAAGCCTCCTGTTAGGCCATCATCTACACGACATAGCCCTAAATTTTCCAATGCGCAGCTCTTTGCAAAAGAGAGATATTGGCAAGGAAAAGCTGTCTTGTACCTTTGCATTTTTCTCCCAAACGAAGGTCACTAGAAAGAAAATTTTAAAGCCTCCTGTTAGGCCATCATCTACACGACATAGCCCTGAATTTTCCAATGCGCAGCTCTTTGCAAAAGAGAGATATTGGCAAGGAAAAGCTGTCTTGTACCATTGCGTTTTTCTCCCAAACGATGGACACTAGAAAGAAAATTTTAAAGCCTCCTGTTAGGCCATCATCTACACGACATAGCCCTGAATTTTCCAATGCGCAGCTCTTTGCAAAAGAGAGATATTGGCAAGGAAAAGCTGTCTTGTACCATTGCATTTTTCTCCCAAACGAAGGACACTAGAAAGAACATTTTAAAGCCTCCTGTTAGGCCATCATCTACACGACATAGCCCTGAATTTTCCAATGCGCAGCTCTTTGCAAAAGAGAGATATTGGCAAGGAAAAGCTGTCTTGTACCATTGCATTTTTCTCCCAAACGAAGGGCACTAGAAAGAAAATTTTAAAGCCTCCTGTTAGGCCATCATCTACACGACATAGCCCTGAATTTTCCAATGCGCAGCTCTTTGCAAAAGAGAGATATTGGCAAGGAAAAGCTGTCTTGTACCTTTGCATTTTTCTCCCAAACGAAGGTCACTAGAAAGAAAATTTTAAAGCCTCCTGTTAGGCCATCATCTACACGACATAGCCCTGAATTTTCCAATGCGCAGCTCTTTGCAAAAGAGAGATATTGGCAAGGAAAAGCTGTCTTGTACCTTTGCATTTTTCTCCCAAACGAAGGTCACTAGAAAGAAAATTTTAAAGCCTCCTGTTAGGCCATCATCTACACGACATAGCCCTGAATTTTCCAATGCGCAGCTCTTTGCAAAAGAGAGATATTGGCAAGGAAAAGCTGTCTAGTACCATTGCATTTTTCTCCCAAACGAAGGACACTAGAAAGAAAATTTTAAAGCCTCCTGTTAGGCCATCATCTACACGACATAGCCCTAAATTTTCCAATGCGCAGCTCTTTGCAAAAGAGAGATATTGGCAAGGAAAAGCTCTCTTGTACCTTTGCATTTTTCTCCCAAACGAAGGTCACTAGAAAGAAAATTTTAAAGCCTCCTGTTAGGCCATCATCTACACGACATAGCCCTGAATTTTTTAATGCGCAGCTCTTTGCAAAAGAGAGATATTGGCAAGGAAAAGCTGTCTTGTACCATTGCGTTTTTCTCCCAAACGATGGACACTAGAAAGAAAATGTTAAAGCCTCCTGTTAGGCCATCATCTACACGACATAGCCCTGAATTTTCCAATGCGCAGCTCTTTGCAAAAGAGAGATATTGGCAAGGAAAAGCTGTCTTGTACCTTTGCATTTTTCTCCCAAACGAAGGTCACTAGAAAGAAAATTTTAAAGCCTCCTGTTAGGCCATCATCTACACGACATAGCCCTGAATTTTCCAATGCGCAGCTCTTTGCAAAAGAGAGATATTGGCAAGGAAAAGCTGTCTTGTATCTTTGCATTTTTCTCCCAAACGAAGGTCACTAGAAAGAAAATTTTAAAGCCTCCTGTTAGGCCATCATCTACACGACATAGCCCTGAATTTTCCAATGCGCAGCTCTTTGCAAAAGAGAGATATTGGCAAGGAAAAGCTGTCTTGTACCATTGCATTTTTCTCCCAAACGAAGGACACTAGAAAGAAAATTTTAAAGCCTCCTGTTAGGCCATCATCTACACGACATAGCCCTAAATTTTCCAATGCGCAGCTCTTTGCAAAAGAGAGATATTGGCAAGGAAAAGCTGTCTTGTACCTTTGCATTTTTCTCCCAAACGAAGGTCACTAGAAAGAAAATTTTAAAGCCTCCTGTTAGGCCATCATCTACACGACATAGCCCTGAATTTTCCAATGCGCAGCTCTTTGCAAAAGAGAGATATTGGCAAGGAAAAGCTGTCTTGTACCATTGCATTTTTCTCCCAAACGAAGGGCACTAGAAAGAAAATTTTAAAGCCTCCTGTTAGGCCATCATCTACACGACATAGCCCTGAATTTTCCAATGCGCAGCTCTTTGCAAAAGAGAGATATTGGCAAGGAAAAGCTGTCTTGTACCATTGCATTTTTCTCCCAAACGAAGGACACTAGAAAGAACATTTTAAAGCCTCCTGTTAGGCCATCATCTACACGACATAGCCCTGAATTTTCCAATGCGCAGCTCTTTGCAAAAGAGAGATATTGGCAAGGAAAAGCTGTCTTGTACCTTTGCATTTTTCTCCCAAACGAAGGACACTAGAAAGAAAATTTTAAAGCCTACTGTTAGGCCATCATCTACACGACATAGCCCTGAATTTTCCAATGCGCAGCTCTTTGCAAAAGAGAGATATTGGCAAGGAAAAGCGGTCTTGTACCTTTGCATTTTTCTCCCAAACGAAGGTCACTAGAAAGAAAATTTTAAAGCCTCCTGTTAGGCCATCATCTACACGACATAGCCCTGAATTTTCCAATGCGCAGCTCTTTGCAAAAGAGAGATATTGGCAAGGAAAAGCTGTCTTGTACCATTGCATTTTTCTCCCAAACGAAGGACACTAGAAAGAATATTTTAAAGCCTCCTGTTAGGCCATCATCTACACGACATAGCCCTGAATTTTCCAATGCGCAGCTCTTTGCAAAAGAGAGATATTGGCAAGGAAAAGCTGTCTTGTACCTTTGCATTTTTCTACCAAACGAAGGTCACTAGAAAGAAAATTTTAAAGCCTCCTGTTAGGCCATCATCTACACGACATAGCCCTGAATTTTCCAATGCGTAGCTCTTTGCAAAAGAGAGATATTGGCAAGGAAAAGCTGTCTTGTACCTTTGCATTTTTCTCCCAAACGAAGGACACTAGAAAGAAAATTTTAAAGCCTCCTGTTAGGCCATCATCTACACGACATAGCCCTGAATTTTCCAATGCGCAGCTCTTTGCAAAAGAGAGATATTGGCAAGGAAAAGCTGTCTTGTACCATTGCATTTTTCTCCCAAACGAAGGGCACTAGAAAGAAAATTTTAAAGCCTCCTGTTAGGCCATCATCTACACGACATAGCCCTGAATTTTCCAATGCGCAGCTCTTTGCAAAAGAGAGATATTGGCAAGGAAAAGCTGTCTTGTACCTTTGCATTTTTCTCCCAAACGAAGGTCACTAGAAAGAAAATTTTAAAGCCTCCTGTTAGGCCATCATCTACACGACATAGCCCTGAATTTTCCAATGCGCAGCTCTTTGCAAAAGAGAGATATTGGCAAGGAAAAGCTGTCTTGTACCTTTGCATTTTTCTCCCAAACGAAGGTCACTAGAAAGAAAATTTTAAAGCCTCCTGTTAGGCCATCATCTACACGACATAGCCCTGAATTTTCCAATGCGCAGCTCTTTGCAAAAGAGAAATATTGGCAAGGAAAAGCTGTCTTGTACCATTGCATTTTTCTCCCAAACGAAGGACACTAGAAAGAAAATTTTAAAGCCTCCTGTTAGGCCATCATCTACACGACATAGCCCTAAATTTTCCAATGCGCAGCTCTTTGCAAAAGAGAGATATTGGCAAGGAAAAGCTGTCTTGTACCTTTGCATTTTTCTCCCAAACGAAGGTCACTAGAAAGAAAATTTTAAAGCCTCCTGTTAGGCCATCATCTACACGACATAGCCCTGAATTTTTTAATGCGCAGCTCTTTGCAAAAGAGAGATATTGGCAAGGAAAAGCTGTCTTGTACCATTGCGTTTTTCTCCCAAACGATGGACACTAGAAAGAAAATTTTAAAGCCTCCTGTTAGGCCATCATCTACACGACATAGCCCTGAATTTTCCAATGCGCAGCTCTTTGCAAAAGAGAGATATTGGCAAGGAAAAGCTGTCTTGTACCTTTGCATTTTTCTCCCAAACGAAGGTCACTAGAAAGAAAATTTTAAAGCCTCCTGTTAGGCCATCATCTACACGACATAGCCCTGAATTTTCCAATGCGCAGCTCTTTGCAAAAGAGAGATATTGGCAAGGAAAAGCTGTCTTGTACCTTTGCATTTTTCTCCCAAACGAAGGTCACTAGAAAGAAAATTTTAAAGCCTCCTGTTAGGCCATCATCTACACGACATAGCCCTGAATTTTCCAATGCGCAGCTCTTTGCAAAAGAGAGATATTGGCAAGGAAAAGCTGTCTTGTACCATTGCATTTTTCTCCCAAACGAAGGACACTAGAAAGAAAATTTTAAAGCCTCCTGTTAGGCCATCATCTACACGACATAGCCCTAAATTTTCCAATGCGCAGCTCTTTGCAAAAGAGAGATATTGGCAAGGAAAAGCTGTCTTGTACCTTTGCATTTTTCTCCCAAACGAAGGTCACTAGAAAGAAAATTTTAAAGCCTCCTGTTAGGCCATCATCTACACGACATAGCCCTGAATTTTCCAATGCGCAGCTCTTTGCAAAAGAGAGATATTGGCAAGGAAAAGCTGTCTTGTACCATTGCATTTTTCTCCCAAACGAAGGGCACTAGAAAGAAAATTTTAAAGCCTCCTGTTAGGCCATCATCTACACGACATAGCCCTGAATTTTCCAATGCGCAGCTCTTTGCAAAAGAGAGATATTGGCAAGGAAAAGCTGTCTTGTACCTTTGCATTTTTCTCCCAAACGAAGGTCACTAGAAAGAAAATTTTAAAGCCTCCTGTTAGGCCATCATCTACACGACATAGCCCTGAATTTTCCAATGCGCAGCTCTTTGCAAAAGAGAGATATTGGCAAGGAAAAGCTGTCTTGTACCATTGCATTTTTCTCCCAAACGAAGGACACTAGAAAGAAAATTTTAAAGCCTCCTGTTAGGCCATCATCTACACGACATAGCCCTGAATTTTCCAATGCGCAGCTCTTTGCAAAAGAGAGATATTGGCAAGGAAAAGCTGTCTTGTACCATTGCATTTTTCTCCCAAACGAAGGACACTAGAAAGAACATTTTAAAGCCTCCTGTTAGGCCATCATCTACACGACATAGCCCTGAATTTTCCAATGCGCAGCTCTTTGCAAAAGAGAGATATTGGCAAGGAAAAGCTGTCTTGTACCTTTGCATTTTTCTCCCAAACGAAGGTCACTAGAAAGAAAATTTTAAAGCCTCCTGTTAGGCCATCATCTACACGACATAGCCCTGAATTTTCCAATGCGCAGCTCTTTGCAAAAGAGAGATATTGGCAAGGAAAAGCTGTCTTGTACCATTGCATTTTTCTCCCAAACGAAGGACACTAGAAAGAAAATTTTAAAGCCTCCTGTTAGGCCATCATCTACACGACATAGCCCTGAATTTTCCAATGCGCAGCTCTTTGCAAAAGAGAGATATTGGCAAGGAAAAGCTGTCTTGTACCTTTGCATTTTTCTCCCAAACGAAGGACACTAGAAAGAAAATTTTAAAGCCTACTGTTAGGCCATCATCTACACGACATAGCCCTGAATTTTCCAATGCGCAGCTCTTTGCAAAAGAGAGATATTGGCAAGGAAAAGCTGTCTTGTACCTTTGCATTTTTCTCCCAAACGAAGGACACTAGAAAGAAAATTTTAAAGCCTACTGTTAGGCCATCATCTACACGACATAGCCCTGAATTTTCCAATGCGCAGCTCTTTGCAAAAGAGAGATATTGGCAAGGAAAAGCTGTCTTGTACCTTTGCATTTTTCTCCCAAACGAAGGTCACTAGAAAGAAAATTTTAAAGCCTCCTGTTAGGCCATCATCTACACGACATAGCCCTGAATTTTCCAATGCGCAGCTCTTTGCAAAAGAGAGATATTGGCAAGGAAAAGCTGTCTTGTACCATTGCATTTTTCTCCCAAACGAAGGACACTAGAAAGAATATTTTAAAGCCTCCTGTTAGGCCATCATCTACACGACATAGCCCTGAATTTTCCAATGCGCAGCTCTTTGCAAAAGAGAGATATTGGCAAGGAAAAGCTGTCTTGTACCTTTGCATTTTTCTACCAAACGAAGGTCACTAGAAAGAAAATTTTAAAGCCTCCTGTTAGGCCATCATCTACACGACATAGCCCTGAATTTTCCAATGCGTAGCTCTTTGCAAAAGAGAGATATTGGCAAGGAAAAGCTGTCTTGTACCTTTGCATTTTTCTCCCAAACGAAGGACACTAGAAAGAAAATTTTAAAGCCTCCTGTTAGGCCATCATCTACACGACATAGCCCTGAATTTTCCAATGCGCAGCTCTTTGCAAAAGAGAGATATTGGCAAGGAAAAGCTGTCTTGTACCATTGCATTTTTCTCCCAAACGAAGGGCACTAGAAAGAAAATTTTAAAGCCTCCTGTTAGGCCATCATCTACACGACATAGCCCTGAATTTTCCAATGCGCAGCTCTTTGCAAAAGAGAGATATTGGCAAGGAAAAGCTGTCTTGTACCTTTGCATTTTTCTCCCAAACGAAGGTCACTAGAAAGAAAATTTTAAAGCCTCCTGTTAGGCCATCATCTACACGACATAGCCCTGAATTTTCCAATGCGCAGCTCTTTGCAAAAGAGAGATATTGGCAAGGAAAAGCTGTCTTGTACCTTTGCATTTTTCTCCCAAACGAAGGTCACTAGAAAGAAAATTTTAAAGCCTCCTGTTAGGCCATCATCTACACGACATAGCCCTGAATTTTCCAATGCGCAGCTCTTTGCAAAAGAGAAATATTGGCAAGGAAAAGCTGTCTTGTACCATTGCATTTTTCTCCCAAACGAAGGACACTAGAAAGAAAATTTTAAAGCCTCCTGTTAGGCCATCATCTACACGACATAGCCCTAAATTTTCCAATGCGCAGCTCTTTGCAAAAGAGAGATATTGGCAAGGAAAAGCTGTCTTGTACCTTTGCATTTTTCTCCCAAACGAAGGTCACTAGAAAGAAAATTTTAAAGCCTCCTGTTAGGCCATCATCTACACGACATAGCCCTGAATTTTCCAATGCGCAGCTCTTTGCAAAAGAGAGATATTGGCAAGGAAAAGCTGTCTTGTACCATTGCGTTTTTCTCCCAAACGATGGACACTAGAAAGAAAATTTTAAAGCCTCCTGTTAGGCCATCATCTACACGACATAGCCCTGAATTTTCCAATGCGCAGCTCTTTGCAAAAGAGAGATATTGGCAAGGAAAAGCTGTCTTGTACCATTGCATTTTTCTCCCAAACGAAGGACACTAGAAAGAACATTTTAAAGCCTCCTGTTAGGCCATCATCTACACGACATAGCCCTGAATTTTCCAATGCGCAGCTCTTTGCAAAAGAGAGATATTGGCAAGGAAAAGCTGTCTTGTACCATTGCATTTTTCTCCCAAACGAAGGGCACTAGAAAGAAAATTTTAAAGCCTCCTGTTAGGCCATCATCTACACGACATAGCCCTGAATTTTCCAATGCGCAGCTCTTTGCAAAAGAGAGATATTGGCAAGGAAAAGCTGTCTTGTACCTTTGCATTTTTCTCCCAAACGAAGGTCACTAGAAAGAAAATTTTAAAGCCTCCTGTTAGGCCATCATCTACACGACATAGCCCTGAATTTTCCAATGCGCAGCTCTTTGCAAAAGAGAGATATTGGCAAGGAAAAGCTGTCTTGTACCTTTGCATTTTTCTCCCAAACGAAGGTCACTAGAAAGAAAATTTTAAAGCCTCCTGTTAGGCCATCATCTACACGACATAGCCCTGAATTTTCCAATGCGCAGCTCTTTGCAAAAGAGAGATATTGGCAAGGAAAAGCTGTCTAGTACCATTGCATTTTTCTCCCAAACGAAGGACACTAGAAAGAAAATTTTAAAGCCTCCTGTTAGGCCATCATCTACACGACATAGCCCTAAATTTTCCAATGCGCAGCTCTTTGCAAAAGAGAGATATTGGCAAGGAAAAGCTGTCTTGTACCTTTGCATTTTTCTCCCAAACGAAGGTCACTAGAAAGAAAATTTTAAAGCCTCCTGTTAGGCCATCATCTACACGACATAGCCCTGAATTTTCCAATGCGCAGCTCTTTGCAAAAGAGAGATATTGGCAAGGAAAAGCTGTCTTGTACCATTGCATTTTTCTCCCAAACGAAGGGCACTAGAAAGAAAATTTTAAAGCCTCCTGTTAGGCCATCATCTACACGACATAGCCCTGAATTTTCCAATGCGCAGCTCTTTGCAAAAGAGAGATATTGGCAAGGAAAAGCTGTCTTGTACCTTTGCATTTTTCTCCCAAACGAAGGTCACTAGAAAGAAAATTTTAAAGCCTCCTGTTAGGCCATCATCTACACGACATAGCCCTGAATTTTCCAATGCGCAGCTCTTTGCAAAAGAGAGATATTGGCAAGGAAAAGCTGTCTTGTACCATTGCATTTTTCTCCCAAACGAAGGACACTAGAAAGAAAATTTTAAAGCCTCCTGTTAGGCCATCATCTACACGACATAGCCCTGAATTTTCCAATGCGCAGCTCTTTGCAAAAGAGAGATATTGGCAAGGAAAAGCTGTCTTGTACCATTGCATTTTTCTCCCAAACGAAGGACACTAGAAAGAACATTTTAAAGCCTCCTGTTAGGCCATCATCTACACGACATAGCCCTGAATTTTCCAATGCGCAGCTCTTTGCAAAAGAGAGATATTGGCAAGGAAAAGCTGTCTTGTACCTTTGCATTTTTCTCCGAAACGAAGGTCACTAGAAAGAAAATTTTAAAGCCTCCTGTTAGGCCATCATCTACACGACATAGCCCTGAATTTTCCAATGCGCAGCTCTTTGCAAAAGAGAGATATTGGCAAGGAAAAGCTGTCTTGTACCTTTGCATTTTTCTCCCAAACGAAGGTCACTAGAAAGAAAATTTTAAAGCCTCCTGTTAGGCCATCATCTACACGACATAGCCCTGAATTTTCCAATGCGCAGCTCTTTGCAAAAGAGAGATATTGGCAAGGAAAAGCTGTCTTGTACCATTGCATTTTTCTCCCAAACGAAGGACACTAGAAAGAAAATTTTAAAGCCTCCTGTTAGGCCATCATCTACACGACATAGCCCTAAATTTTCCAATGCGCAGCTCTTTGCAAAAGAGAGATATTGGCAAGGAAAAGCTGTCTTGTACCTTTGCATTTTTCTCCCAAACGAAGGTCACTAGAAAAAAAATTTTAAAGCCTCCGGTTAGGCCATCATCTACACGACATAGCCCTGAATTTTCCAATGCGCAGCTCTTTGCAAAAGAGAGATATTGGCAAGGAAAAGCTGTCTTGTACCATTGCATTTTTCTCCCAAACGAAGGGCACTAGAAAGAAAATTTTAAAGCCTCCTGTTAGGCCATCATCTACACGACATAGCCCTGAATTTTCCAATGCGCAGCTCTTTGCAAAAGAGAGATATTGGCAAGGAAAAGCTGTCTTGTACCTTTGCATTTTTCTCCCAAACGAAGGTCACTAGAAAGAAAATTTTAAAGCCTCCTGTTAGGCCATCATCTACACGACATAGCCCTGAATTTTCCAATGCGCAGCTCTTTGCAAAAGAGAGATATTGGCAAGGAAAAGCTGTCTTGTACCATTGCATTTTTCTCCCAAACGAAGGACACTAGAAAGAAAATTTTAAAGCCTCCTGTTAGGCCATCATCTACACGACATAGCCCTGAATTTTCCAATGCGCAGCTCTTTGCAAAAGAGAGATATTGGCAAGGAAAAGCTGTCTTGTACCATTGCATTTTTCTCCCAAACGAAGGACACTAGAAAGAACATTTTAAAGCCTCCTGTTAGGCCATCATCTACACGACATAGCCCTGAATTTTCCAATGCGCAGCTCTTTGCAAAAGAGAGATATTGGCAAGGAAAAGCTGTCTTGTACCTTTGCATTTTTCTCCGAAACGAAGGTCACTAGAAAGAAAATTTTAAAGCCTCCTGTTAGGCCATCATCTCCACGACATAGCCCTGAATTTTCCAATGCGCAGCTCTTTGCAAAAGAGAGATATTGGCAAGGAAAAGCTGTCTTGTACCATTGCATTTTTCTCCCAAACGAAGGACACTAGAAAGAAAATTTTAAAGCCTCCTGTTAGGCCATCATCTACACGACATAGCCCTGAATTTTCCAATGCGCAGCTCTTTGCAAAAGAGAGATATTGGCAAGGAAAAGCTGTCTTGTACCATTGCATTTTTCTCCCAAACGAAGGACACTAGAAAGAACATTTTAAAGCCTCCTGTTAGGCCATCATCTACACGACATAGCCCTGAATTTTCCAATGCGCAGCTCTTTGCAAAAGAGAGATATTGGCAAGGAAAAGCTGTCTTGTACCTTTGCATTTTTCTCCCAAACGAAGGACACTAGAAAGAAAATTTTAAAGCCTACTGTTAGGCCATCATCTACACGACATAGCCCTGAATTTTCCAATGCGCAGCTCTTTGCAAAAGAGAGATATTGGCAAGGAAAAGCTGTCTTGTACCTTTGCATTTTTCTCCCAAACGAAGGTCACTAGAAAGAAAATTTTAAAGCCTCCTGTTAGGCCATCATCTACACGACATAGCCCTGAATTTTCCAATGCGCAGCTCTTTGCAAAAGAGAGATATTGGCAAGGAAAAGCTGTCTTGTACCATTGCATTTTTCTCCCAAACGAAGGACACTAGAAAGAATATTTTAAAGCCTCCTGTTAGGCCATCATCTACACGACATAGCCCTGAATTTTCCAATGCGCAGCTCTTTGCAAAAGAGAGATATTGGCAAGGAAAAGCTGTCTTGTACCTTTGCATTTTTCTACCAAATGAAGGTCACTAGAAAGAAAATTTTAAAGCCTCCTGTTAGGCCATCATCTACACGACATAGCCCTGAATTTTCCAATGCGTAGCTCTTTGCAAAAGAGAGATATTGGCAAGGAAAAGCTGTCTTGTACCTTTGCATTTTTCTCCCAAACGAAGGACACTAGAAAGAAAATTTTAAAGCCTCCTGTTAGGCCATCATCTACACGACATAGCCCTGAATTTTCCAATGCGCAGCTCTTTGCAAAAGAGAGATATTGGCAAGGAAAAGCTGTCTTGTACCATTGCATTTTTCTCCCAAACGAAGGGCACTAGAAAGAAAATTTTAAAGCCTCCTGTTAGGCCATCATCTACACGACATAGCCCTGAATTTTCCAATGCGCAGCTCTTTGCAAAAGAGAGATATTGGCAAGGAAAAGCTGTCTTGTACCTTTGCATTTTTCTCCCAAACGAAGGTCACTAGAAAGAAAATTTTAAAGCCTCCTGTTAGGCCATCATCTACACGACATAGCCCTGAATTTTCCAATGCGCAGCTCTTTGCAAAAGAGAGATATTGGCAAGGAAAAGCTGTCTTGTACCTTTGCATTTTTCTCCCAAACGAAGGTCACTAGAAAGAAAATTTTAAAGCCTCCTGTTAGGCCATCATCTACACGACATAGCCCTGAATTTTCCAATGCGCAGCTCTTTGCAAAAGAGAAATATTGGCAAGGAAAAGCTGTCTTGTACCATTGCATTTTTCTCCCAAACGAAGGACACTAGAAATAAAATTTTAAAGCCTCCTGTTAGGCCATCATCTACACGACATAGCCCTAAATTTTCCAATGCGCAGCTCTTTGCAAAAGAGAGATATTGGCAAGGAAAAGCTGTCTTGTACCTTTGCATTTTTCTCCCAAACGAAGGTCACTAGAAAGAAAATTTTAAAGCCTCCTGTTAGGCCATCATCTACACGACATAGCCCTGAATTTTCCAATGCGCAGCTCTTTGCAAAAGAGAGATATTGGCAAGGAAAAGCTGTCTTGTACCTTTGCATTTTTCTCCCAAACGAAGGTCACTAGAAAGAAAATTTTAAAGCCTCCTGTTAGGCCATCATCTACACGACATAGCCCTGAATTTTCCAATGCGCAGCTCTTTGCAAAAGAGAGATATTGGCAAGGAAAAGCTGTCTTGTACCTTTGCATTTTTCTCCCAAACGAAGGTCACTAGAAAGAAAATTTTAAAGCCTCCTGTTAGGCCATCATCTACACGACATAGCCCTGAATTTTCCAATGCGCAGCTCTTTGCAAAAGAGAAATATTGGCAAGGAAAAGCTGTCTTGTACCATTGCATTTTTCTCCCAAACGAAGGACACTAGAAAGAAAATTTTAAAGCCTCCTGTTAGGCCATCATCTACACGACATAGCCCTAAATTTTCCAATGCGCAGCTCTTTGCAAAAGAGAGATATTGGCAAGGAAAAGCTGTCTTGTACCTTTGCATTTTTCTCCCAAACGAAGGTCACTAGAAAGAAAATTTTAAAGCCTCCTGTTAGGCCATCATCTACACGACATAGCCCTGAATTTTCCAATGCGCAGCTCTTTGCAAAAGAGAGATATTGGCAAGGAAAAGCTGTCTTGTACCATTGCGTTTTTCTCCCAAACGATGGACACTAGAAAGAAAATTTTAAAGCCTCCTGTTAGGCCATCATCTACACGACATAGCCCTGAATTTTCCAATGCGCAGCTCTTTGCAAAAGAGAGATATTGGCAAGGAAAAGCTGTCTTGTACCATTGCATTTTTCTCCCAAACGAAGGACACTAGAAAGAACATTTTAAAGCCTCCTGTTAGGCCATCATCTACACGACATAGCCCTGAATTTTCCAATGCGCAGCTCTTTGCAAAAGAGAGATATTGGCAAGGAAAAGCTGTCTTGTACCATTGCATTTTTCTCCCAAACGAAGGGCACTAGAAAGAAAATTTTAAAGCCTCCTGTTAGGCCATCATCTACACGACATAGCCCTGAATTTTCCAATGCGCAGCTCTTTGCAAAAGAGAGATATTGGCAAGGAAAAGCTGTCTTGTACCTTTGCATTTTTCTCCCAAACGAAGGTCACTAGAAAGAAAATTTTAAAGCCTCCTGTTAGGCCATCATCTACACGACATAGCCCTGAATTTTCCAATGCGCAGCTCTTTGCAAAAGAGAGATATTGGCAAGGAAAAGCTGTCTTGTACCTTTGCATTTTTCTCCCAAACGAAGGTCACTAGAAAGAAAATTTTAAAGCCTCCTGTTAGGCCATCATCTACACGACATAGCCCTGAATTTTCCAATGCGCAGCTCTTTGCAAAAGAGAGATATTGGCAAGGAAAAGCTGTCTAGTACCATTGCATTTTTCTCCCAAACGAAGGACACTAGAAAGAAAATTTTAAAGCCTCCTGTTAGGCCATCATCTACACGACATAGCCCTAAATTTTCCAATGCGCAGCTCTTTGCAAAAGAGAGATATTGGCAAGGAAAAGCTGTCTTGTACCTTTGCATTTTTCTCCCAAACGAAGGTCACTAGAAAGAAAATTTTAAAGCCTCCTGTTAGGCCATCATCTACACGACATAGCCCTGAATTTTCCAATGCGCAGCTCTTTGCAAAAGAGAGATATTGGCAAGGAAAAGCTGTCTTGTACCATTGCATTTTTCTCCCAAACGAAGGGCACTAGAAAGAAAATTTTAAAGCCTCCTGTTAGGCCATCATCTACACGACATAGCCCTGAATTTTCCAATGCGCAGCTCTTTGCAAAAGAGAGATATTGGCAAGGAAAAGCTGTCTTGTACCTTTGCATTTTTCTCCCAAACGAAGGTCACTAGAAAGAAAATTTTAAAGCCTCCTGTTAGGCCATCATCTACACGACATAGCCCTGAATTTTCCAATGCGCAGCTCTTTGCAAAAGAGAGATATTGGCAAGGAAAAGCTGTCTTGTACCATTGCATTTTTCTCCCAAACGAAGGACACTAGAAAGAAAATTTTAAAGCCTCCTGTTAGGCCATCATCTACACGACATAGCCCTGAATTTTCCAATGCGCAGCTCTTTGCAAAAGAGAGATATTGGCAAGGAAAAGCTGTCTTGTACCATTGCATTTTTCTCCCAAACGAAGGACACTAGAAAGAACATTTTAAAGCCTCCTGTTAGGCCATCATCTACACGACATAGCCCTGAATTTTCCAATGCGCAGCTCTTTGCAAAAGAGAGATATTGGCAAGGAAAAGCTGTCTTGTACCTTTGCATTTTTCTCCGAAACGAAGGTCACTAGAAAGAAAATTTTAAAGCCTCCTGTTAGGCCATCATCTACACGACATAGCCCTGAATTTTCCAATGCGCAGCTCTTTGCAAAAGAGAGATATTGGCAAGGAAAAGCTGTCTTGTACCTTTGCATTTTTCTCCCAAACGAAGGTCACTAGAAAGAAAATTTTAAAGCCTCCTGTTAGGCCATCATCTACACGACATAGCCCTGAATTTTCCAATGCGCAGCTCTTTGCAAAAGAGAGATATTGGCAAGGAAAAGCTGTCTTGTACCATTGCATTTTTCTCCCAAACGAAGGACACTAGAAAGAAAATTTTAAAGCCTCCTGTTAGGCCATCATCTACACGACATAGCCCTAAATTTTCCAATGCGCAGCTCTTTGCAAAAGAGAGATATTGGCAAGGAAAAGCTGTCTTGTACCTTTGCATTTTTCTCCCAAACGAAGGTCACTAGAAAAAAATTTTTAAAGCCTCCGGTTAGGCCATCATCTACACGACATAGCCCTGAATTTTCCAATGCGCAGCTCTTTGCAAAAGAGAGATATTGGCAAGGAAAAGCTGTCTTGTACCATTGCATTTTTCTCCCAAACGAAGGGCACTAGAAAGAAAATTTTAAAGCCTCCTGTTAGGCCATCATCTACACGACATAGCCCTGAATTTTCCAATGCGCAGCTCTTTGCAAAAGAGAGATATTGGCAAGGAAAAGCTGTCTTGTACCTTTGCATTTTTCTCCCAAACGAAGGTCACTAGAAAGAAAATTTTAAAGCCTCCTGTTAGGCCATCATCTACACGACATAGCCCTGAATTTTCCAATGCGCAGCTCTTTGCAAAAGAGAGATATTGGCAAGGAAAAGCTGTCTTGTACCATTGCATTTTTCTCCCAAACGAAGGACACTAGAAAGAAAATTTTAAAGCCTCCTGTTAGGCCATCATCTACACGACATAGCCCTGAATTTTCCAATGCGCAGCTCTTTGCAAAAGAGAGATATTGGCAAGGAAAAGCTGTCTTGTACCATTGCATTTTTCTCCCAAACGAAGGACACTAGAAAGAACATTTTAAAGCCTCCTGTTAGGCCATCATCTACACGACATAGCCCTGAATTTTCCAATGCGCAGCTCTTTGCAAAAGAGAGATATTGGCAAGGAAAAGCTGTCTTGTACCTTTGCATTTTTCTCCGAAACGAAGGTCACTAGAAAGAAAATTTTAAAGCCTCCTGTTAGGCCATCATCTCCACGACATAGCCCTGAATTTTCCAATGCGCAGCTCTTTGCA
Source organism: Pseudophryne corroboree (assembly GCF_028390025.1). NCBI lineage: Eukaryota > Metazoa > Chordata > Amphibia > Anura > Myobatrachidae > Pseudophryne > Pseudophryne corroboree. The sequence continues at coordinate 112,669 of NW_026970474.1, read as the reverse complement.
AAAGAGAGATATTGGCAAGGAAAAGCTGTCTTGTACCATTGCATTTTTCTCCCAAACGAAGGACACTAGAAAGAAAATTTTAAAGCCTCCTGTTAGGCCATCATCTACACGACATAGCCCTGAATTTTCCAATGCGCAGCTCTTTGCAAAAGAGAGATATTGGCAAGGAAAAGCTGTCTTGTACCATTGCATTTTTCTCCCAAACGAAGGACACTAGAAAGAACATTTTAAAGCCTCCTGTTAGGCCATCATCTACACGACATAGCCCTGAATTTTCCAATGCGCAGCTCTTTGCAAAAGAGAGATATTGGCAAGGAAAAGCTGTCTTGTACCTTTGCATTTTTCTCCCAAACGAAGGACACTAGAAAGAAAATTTTAAAGCCTACTGTTAGGCCATCATCTACACGACATAGCCCTGAATTTTCCAATGCGCAGCTCTTTGCAAAAGAGAGATATTGGCAAGGAAAAGCTGTCTTGTACCTTTGCATTTTTCTCCCAAACGAAGGTCACTAGAAAGAAAATTTTAAAGCCTCCTGTTAGGCCATCATCTACACGACATAGCCCTGAATTTTCCAATGCGCAGCTCTTTGCAAAAGAGAGATATTGGCAAGGAAAAGCTGTCTTGTACCATTGCATTTTTCTCCCAAACGAAGGACACTAGAAAGAATATTTTAAAGCCTCCTGTTAGGCCATCATCTACACGACATAGCCCTGAATTTTCCAATGCGCAGCTCTTTGCAAAAGAGAGATATTGGCAAGGAAAAGCTGTCTTGTACCTTTGCATTTTTCTACCAAATGAAGGTCACTAGAAAGAAAATTTTAAAGCCTCCTGTTAGGCCATCATCTACACGACATAGCCCTGAATTTTCCAATGCGTAGCTCTTTGCAAAAGAGAGATATTGGCAAGGAAAAGCTGTCTTGTACCTTTGCATTTTTCTCCCAAACGAAGGACACTAGAAAGAAAATTTTAAAGCCTCCTGTTAGGCCATCATCTACACGACATAGCCCTGAATTTTCCAATGCGCAGCTCTTTGCAAAAGAGAGATATTGGCAAGGAAAAGCTGTCTTGTACCATTGCATTTTTCTCCCAAACGAAGGGCACTAGAAAGAAAATTTTAAAGCCTCCTGTTAGGCCATCATCTACACGACATAGCCCTGAATTTTCCAATGCGCAGCTCTTTGCAAAAGAGAGATATTGGCAAGGAAAAGCTGTCTTGTACCTTTGCATTTTTCTCCCAAACGAAGGTCACTAGAAAGAAAATTTTAAAGCCTCCTGTTAGGCCATCATCTACACGACATAGCCCTGAATTTTCCAATGCGCAGCTCTTTGCAAAAGAGAGATATTGGCAAGGAAAAGCTGTCTTGTACCTTTGCATTTTTCTCCCAAACGAAGGTCACTAGAAAGAAAATTTTAAAGCCTCCTGTTAGGCCATCATCTACACGACATAGCCCTGAATTTTCCAATGCGCAGCTCTTTGCAAAAGAGAAATATTGGCAAGGAAAAGCTGTCTTGTACCATTGCATTTTTCTCCCAAACGAAGGACACTAGAAATAAAATTTTAAAGCCTCCTGTTAGGCCATCATCTACACGACATAGCCCTAAATTTTCCAATGCGCAGCTCTTTGCAAAAGAGAGATATTGGCAAGGAAAAGCTGTCTTGTACCTTTGCATTTTTCTCCCAAACGAAGGTCACTAGAAAGAAAATTTTAAAGCCTCCTGTTAGGCCATCATCTACACGACATAGCCCTGAATTTTCCAATGCGCAGCTCTTTGCAAAAGAGAGATATTGGCAAGGAAAAGCTGTCTTGTACCATTGCGTTTTTCTCCCAAACGATGGACACTAGAAAGAAAATTTTAAAGCCTCCTGTTAGGCCATCATCTACACGACATAGCCCTGAATTTTCCAATGCGCAGCTCTTTGCAAAAGAGAGATATTGGCAAGGAAAAGCTGTCTTGTACCATTGCATTTTTCTCCCAAACGAAGGACACTAGAAAGAACATTTTAAAGCCTTCTGTTAGGCCATCATCTACACGACATAGCCCTGAATTTTCCAATGCGCAGCTCTTTGCAAAAGAGAGATATTGGCAAGGAAAAGCTGTCTTGTACCATTGCATTTTTCTCCCAAACGAAGGGCACTAGAAAGAAAATTTTAAAGCCTCCTGTTAGGCCATCATCTACACGACATAGCCCTGAATTTTCCAATGCGCAGCTCTTTGCAAAAGAGAGATATTGGCAAGGAAAAGCTGTCTTGTACCTTTGCATTTTTCTCCCAAACGAAGGTCACTAGAAAGAAAATTTTAAAGCCTCCTGTTAGGCCATCATCTACACGACATAGCCCTGAATTTTCCAATGCGCAGCTCTTTGCAAAAGAGAGATATTGGCAAGGAAAAGCTGTCTTGTACCTTTGCATTTTTCTCCCAAACGAAGGTCACTAGAAAGAAAATTTTAAAGCCTCCTGTTAGGCCATCATCTACACGACATAGCCCTGAATTTTCCAATGCGCAGCTCTTTGCAAAAGAGAGATATTGGCAAGGAAAAGCTGTCTTGTACCATTGCATTTTTCTCCCAAACGAAGGACACTAGAAAGAAAATTTTAAAGCCTCCTGTTAGGCCATCATCTACACGACATAGCCCTAAATTTTCCAATGCGCAGCTTTTTGCAAAAGAGAGATATTGGCAAGGAAAAGCTGTCTTGTACCTTTGCATTTTTCTCCCAAACGAAGGTCACTAGAAAGAAAATTTTAAAGCCTCCTGTTAGGCCATCATCTACACGACATAGCCCTGAATTTTCCAATGCGCAGCTCTTTGCAAAAGAGAGATATTGGCAAGGAAAAGCTGTCTTGTACCATTGCATTTTTCTCCCAAACGAAGGGCACTAGAAAGAAAATTTTAAAGCCTCCTGTTAGGCCATCATCTACACGACATAGCCCTGAATTTTCCAATGCGCAGCTCTTTGCAAAAGAGAGATATTGGCAAGGAAAAGCTGTCTTGTACCTTTGCATTTTTCTCCCAAACGAAGGTCACTAGAAAGAAAATTTTAAAGCCTCCTGTTAGGCCATCATCTACACGACATAGCCCTGAATTTTCCAATGCGCAGCTCTTTGCAAAAGAGAGATATTGGCAAGGAAAAGCTGTCTTGTACCATTGCATTTTTCTCCCAAACGAAGGACACTAGAAAGAAAATTTTAAAGCCTCCTGTTAGGCCATCATCTACACGACATAGCCCTGAATTTTCCAATGCGCAGCTCTTTGCAAAAGAGAGATATTGGCAAGGAAAAGCTGTCTTGTACCATTGCATTTTTCTCCCAAACGAAGGACACTAGAAAGAACATTTTAAAGCCTCCTGTTAGGCCATCATCTACACGACATAGCCCTGAATTTTCCAATGCGCAGCTCTTTGCAAAAGAGAGATATTGGCAAGGAAAAGCTGTCTTGTACCTTTGCATTTTTCTCCGAAACGAAGGTCACTAGAAAGAAAATTTTAAAGCCTCCTGTTAGGCCATCATCTACACGACATAGCCCTGAATTTTCCAATGCGCAGCTCTTTGCAAAAGAGAGATATTGGCAAGGAAAAGCTGTCTTGTACCATTGCATTTTTCTCCCAAACGAAGGACACTAGAAAGAAAATTTTAAAGCCTCCTGTTAGGCCATCATCTACACGACATAGCCCTGAATTTTCCAATGCGCAGCTCTTTGCAAAAGAGAGATATTGGCAAGGAAAAGCTGTCTTGTACCATTGCATTTTTCTCCCAAACGAAGGACACTAGAAAGAACATTTTAAAGCCTCCTGTTAGGCCATCATCTACACGACATAGCCCTGAATTTTCCAATGCGCAGCTCTTTGCAAAAGAGAGATATTGGCAAGGAAAAGCTGTCTTGTACCTTTGCATTTTTCTCCCAAACGAAGGACACTAGAAAGAAAATTTTAAAGCCTACTGTTAGGCCATCATCTACACGACATAGCCCTGAATTTTCCAATGCGCAGCTCTTTGCAAAAGAGAGATATTGGCAAGGAAAAGCTGTCTTGTACCTTTGCATTTTTCTCCCAAACGAAGGTCACTAGAAAGAAAATTTTAAAGCCTCCTGTTAGGCCATCATCTACACGACATAGCCCTGAATTTTCCAATGCGCAGCTCTTTGCAAAAGAGAGATATTGGCAAGGAAAAGCTGTCTTGTACCTTTGCATTTTTCTCCCAAACGAAGGTCACTAGAAAGAAAATTTTAAAGCCTCCTGTTAGGCCATCATCTACACGACATAGCCCTGAATTTTCCAATGCGCAGCTCTTTGCAAAAGAGAGATATTGGCAAGGAAAAGCTGTCTTGTACCTTTGCATTTTTCTACCAAACGAAGGTCACTAGAAAGAAAATTTTAAAGCCTCCTGTTAGGCCATCATCTACACGACATAGCCCTGAATTTTCCAATGCGTAGCTCTTTGCAAAAGAGAGATATTGGCAAGGAAAAGCTGTCTTGTACCTTTGCATTTTTCTCCCAAACGAAGGACACTAGAAAGAAAATTTTAAAGCCTCCTGTTAGGCCATCATCTACACGACATAGACCTGAATTTTCCAATGCGCAGCTCTTTGCAAAAGAGAGATATTGGCAAGGAAAAGCTGTCTTGTACCATTGCATTTTTCTCCCAAACGAAGGGCACTAGAAAGAAAATTTTAAAGCCTCCTGTTAGGCCATCATCTACACGACATAGCCCTGAATTTTCCAATGCGCAGCTCTTTGCAAAAGAGAGATATTGGCAAGGAAAAGCTGTCTTGTACCTTTGCATTTTTCTCCCAAACGAAGGTCACTAGAAAGAAAATTTTAAAGCCTCCTGTTAGGCCATCATCTACACGACATAGCCCTGAATTTTCCAATGCGCAGCTCTTTGCAAAAGAGAGATATTGGCAAGGAAAAGCTGTCTTGTACCTTTGCATTTTTCTCCCAAACGAAGGTCACTAGAAAGAAAATTTTAAAGCCTCCTGTTAGGCCATCATCTACACGACATAGCCCTGAATTTTCCAATGCGCAGCTCTTTGCAAAAGAGAGATATTGGCAAGGAAAAGCTGTCTTGTACCATTGCATTTTTCTCCCAAACGAAGGACACTAGAAAGAAAATTTTAAAGCCTCCTGTTAGGCCATCATCTACACGACATAGCCCTAAATTTTCCAATGCGCAGCTCTTTGCAAAAGAGAGATATTGGCAAGGAAAAGCTGTCTTGTACCTTTGCATTTTTCTCCCAAACGAAGGTCACTAGAAAGAAAATTTTAAAGCCTCCTGTTAGGCCATCATCTACACGACATAGCCCTGAATTTTCCAATGCGCAGCTCTTTGCAAAAGAGAGATATTGGCAAGGAAAAGCTGTCTTGTACCATTGCATTTTTCTCCCAAACGAAGGACACTAGAAAGAACATTTTAAAGCCTCCTGTTAGGCCATCATCTACACGACATAGCCCTGAATTTTCCAATGCGCAGCTCTTTGCAAAAGAGAGATATTGGCAAGGAAAAGCTGTCTTGTACCTTTGCATTTTTCTCCGAAACGAAGGTCACTAGAAAGAAAATTTTAAAGCCTCCTGTTAGGCCATCATCTACACGACATAGCCCTGAATTTTCCAATGCGCAGCTCTTTGCAAAAGAGAGATATTGGCAAGGAAAAGCTGTCTTGTACCATTGCATTTTTCTCCCAAACGAAGGACACTAGAAAGAAAATTTTAAAGCCTCCTGTTAGGCCATCATCTACACGACATAGCCCTGAATTTTCCAATGCGCAGCTCTTTGCAAAAGAGAGATATTGGCAAGGAAAAGCTGTCTTGTACCATTGCATTTTTCTCCCAAACGAAGGACACTAGAAAGAACATTTTAAAGCCTCCTGTTAGGCCATCATCTACACGACATAGCCCTGAATTTTCCAATGCGCAGCTCTTTGCAAAAGAGAGATATTGGCAAGGAAAAGCTGTCTTGTACCTTTGCATTTTTCTCCCAAACGAAGGACACTAGAAAGAAAATTTTAAAGCCTACTGTTAGGCCATCATCTACACGACATAGCCCTGAATTTTCCAATGCGCAGCTCTTTGCAAAAGAGAGATATTGGCAAGGAAAAGCTGTCTTGTACCTTTGCATTTTTCTCCCAAACGAAGGTCACTAGAAAGAAAATTTTAAAGCCTCCTGTTAGGCCATCATCTACACGACATAGCCCTGAATTTTCCAATGCGCAGCTCTTTGCAAAAGAGAGATATTGGCAAGGAAAAGCTGTCTTGTACCTTTGCATTTTTCTCCCAAACGAAGGTCACTAGAAAGAAAATTTTAAAGCCTCCTGTTAGGCCATCATCTACACGACATAGCCCTGAATTTTCCAATGCGCAGCTCTTTGCAAAAGAGAGATATTGGCAAGGAAAAGCTGTCTTGTACCTTTGCATTTTTCTACCAAACGAAGGTCACTAGAAAGAAAATTTTAAAGCCTCCTGTTAGGCCATCATCTACACGACATAGCCCTGAATTTTCCAATGCGTAGCTCTTTGCAAAAGAGAGATATTGGCAAGGAAAAGCTGTCTTGTACCTTTGCATTTTTCTCCCAAACGAAGGACACTAGAAAGAAAATTTTAAAGCCTCCTGTTAGGCCATCATCTACACGACATAGACCTGAATTTTCCAATGCGCAGCTCTTTGCAAAAGAGAGATATTGGCAAGGAAAAGCTGTCTTGTACCATTGCATTTTTCTCCCAAACGAAGGGCACTAGAAAGAAAATTTTAAAGCCTCCTGTTAGGCCATCATCTACACGACATAGCCCTGAATTTTCCAATGCGCAGCTCTTTGCAAAAGAGAGATATTGGCAAGGAAAAGCTGTCTTGTACCTTTGCATTTTTCTCCCAAACGAAGGTCACTAGAAAGAAAATTTTAAAGCCTCCTGTTAGGCCATCATCTACACGACATAGCCCTGAATTTTCCAATGCGCAGCTCTTTGCAAAAGAGAGATATTGGCAAGGAAAAGCTGTCTTGTACCTTTGCATTTTTCTCCCAAACGAAGGTCACTAGAAAGAAAATTTTAAAGCCTCCTGTTAGGCCATCATCTACACGACATAGCCCTGAATTTTCCAATGCGCAGCTCTTTGCAAAAGAGAGATATTGGCAAGGAAAAGCTGTCTTGTACCATTGCATTTTTCTCCCAAACGAAGGACACTAGAAAGAAAATTTTAAAGCCTCCTGTTAGGCCATCATCTACACGACATAGCCCTAAATTTTCCAATGCGCAGCTCTTTGCAAAAGAGAGATATTGGCAAGGAAAAGCTGTCTTGTACCTTTGCATTTTTCTCCCAAACGAAGGTCACTAGAAAGAAAATTTTAAAGCCTCCTGTTAGGCCATCATCTACACGACATAGCCCTGAATTTTCCAATGCGCAGCTCTTTGCAAAAGAGAGATATTGGCAAGGAAAAGCTGTCTTGTACCATTGCATTTTTCTCCCAAACGAAGGGCACTAGAAAGAAAATTTTAAAGCCTCCTGTTAGGCCATCATCTACACGACATAGCCCTGAATTTTCCAATGCGCAGCTCTTTGCAAAAGAGAGATATTGGCAAGGAAAAGCTGTCTTGTACCTTTGCATTTTTCTCCCAAACGAAGGTCACTAGAAAGAAAATTTTAAAGCCTCCTGTTAGGCCATCATCTACACGACATAGCCCTGAATTTTCCAATGCGCAGCTCTTTGCAAAAGAGAGATATTGGCAAGGAAAAGCTGTCTTGTACCATTGCATTTTTCTCCCAAACGAAGGACACTAGAAAGAAAATTTTAAAGCCTCCTGTTAGGCCATCATCTACACGACATAGCCCTGAATTTTCCAATGCGCAGCTCTTTGCAAAAGAGAGATATTGGCAAGGAAAAGCTGTCTTGTACCATTCCATTTTTCTCCCAAACGAAGGACACTAGAAAGAACATTTTAAAGCCTCCTGTTAGGCCATCATCTACACGACATAGCCCTGAATTTTCCAATGCGCAGCTCTTTGCAAAAGAGAGATATTGGCAAGGAAAAGCTGTCTTGTACCTTTGCATTTTTCTCCGAAACGAAGGTCACTAGAAAGAAAATTTTAAAGCCTCCTGTTAGGCCATCATCTACACGACATAGCCCTGAATTTTCCAATGCGCAGCTCTTTGCAAAAGAGAGATATTGGCAAGGAAAAGCTGTCTTGTACCATTGCATTTTTCTCCCAAACGAAGGACACTAGAAAGAAAATTTTAAAGCCTCCTGTTAGGCCATCATCTACACGACATAGCCCTGAATTTTCCAATGCGCAGCTCTTTGCAAAAGAGAGATATTGGCAAGGAAAAGCTGTCTTGTACCATTGCATTTTTCTCCCAAACGAAGGACACTAGAAAGAACATTTTAAAGCCTCCTGTTAGGCCATCATCTACACGACATAGCCCTGAATTTTCCAATGCGCAGCTCTTTGCAAAAGAGAGATATTGGCAAGGAAAAGCTGTCTTGTACCTTTGCATTTTTCTCCCAAACGAAGGACACTAGAAAGAAAATTTTAAAGCCTACTGTTAGGCCATCATCTACACGACATAGCCCTGAATTTTCCAATGCGCAGCTCTTTGCAAAAGAGAGATATTGGCAAGGAAAAGCTGTCTTGTACCTTTGCATTTTTCTCCCAAACGAAGGTCACTAGAAAGAAAATTTTAAAGCCTCCTGTTAGGCCATCATCTACACGACATAGCCCTGAATTTTCCAATGCGCAGCTCTTTGCAAAAGAGAGATATTGGCAAGGAAAAGCTGTCTTGTACCATTGCATTTTTCTCCCAAACGAAGGACACTAGAAAGAATATTTTAAAGCCTCCTGTTAGGCCATCATCTACACGACATAGCCCTGAATTTTCCAATGCGCAGCTCTTTGCAAAAGAGAGATATTGGCAAGGAAAAGCTGTCTTGTACCTTTGCATTTTTCTACCAAACGAAGGTCACTAGAAAGAAAATTTTAAAGCCTCCTGTTAGGCCATCATCTACACGACATAGCCCTGAATTTTCCAATGCGTAGCTCTTTGCAAAAGAGAGATATTGGCAAGGAAAAGCTGTCTTGTACCTTTGCATTTTTCTCCCAAACGAAGGACACTAGAAAGAAAATTTTAAAGCCTCCTGTTAGGCCATCATCTACACGACATAGACCTGAATTTTCCAATGCGCAGCTCTTTGCAAAAGAGAGATATTGGCAAGGAAAAGCTGTCTTGTACCATTGCATTTTTCTCCCAAACGAAGGGCACTAGAAAGAAAATTTTAAAGCCTCCTGTTAGGCCATCATCTACACGACATAGCCCTGAATTTTCCAATGCGCAGCTCTTTGCAAAAGAGAGATATTGGCAAGGAAAAGCTGTCTTGTACCTTTGCATTTTTCTCCCAAACGAAGGTCACTAGAAAGAAAATTTTAAAGCCTCCTGTTAGGCCATCATCTACACGACATAGCCCTGAATTTTCCAATGCGCAGCTCTTTGCAAAAGAGAGATATTGGCAAGGAAAAGCTGTCTTGTACCTTTGCATTTTTCTCCCAAACGAAGGTCACTAGAAAGAAAATTTTAAAGCCTCCTGTTAGGCCATCATCTACACGACATAGCCCTGAATTTTCCAATGCGCAGCTCTTTGCAAAAGAGAAATATTGGCAAGGAAAAGCTGTCTTGTACCATTGCATTTTTCTCCCAAACGAAGGACACTAGAAAGAAAATTTTAAAGCCTCCTGTTAGGCCATCATCTACACGACATAGCCCTAAATTTTCCAATGCGCAGCTCTTTGCAAAAGAGAGATATTGGCAAGGAAAAGCTGTCTTGTACCTTTGCATTTTTCTCCCAAACGAAGGTCACTAGAAAGAAAATTTTAAAGCCTCCTGTTAGGCCATCATCTACACGACATAGCCCTGAATTTTCCAATGCGCAGCTCTTTGCAAAAGAGAGATATTGGCAAGGAAAAGCTGTCTTGTACCATTGCGTTTTTCTCCCAAACGAAGGACACTAGAAAGAAAATTTTAAAGCCTCCTGTTAGGCCATCATCTACACGACATAGCCCTGAATTTTCCAATGCGCAGCTCTTTGCAAAAGAGAGATATTGGCAAGGAAAAGCTGTCTTGTACCTTTGCATTTTTCTCCCAAACGAAGGACACTAGAAAGAAAATTTTAAAGCCTCCTGTTAGGCCATCATCTACACGACATAGCCCTGAATTTTCCAATGCGCAGCTCTTTGCAAAAGAGAGATATTGGCAAGGAAAAGCTGTCTTGTACCATTGCATTTTTCTCCCAAACGAAGGAAACTAGAAAGAAAATTTTAAAGCCTCCTGTTAGGCCATCATCTACACGACATAGCCCTGAATTTTCCAATGCGCAGCTCTTTGCAAAAGAGAGATATTGGCAAGGAAAAGCTGTCTTGTACCATTGCATTTTTCTCCCAAACGAAGGACACTAGAAAGAACATTTTAAAGCCTCCTGTTAGGCCATCATCTACACGACATAGCCCTGAATTTTCCAATGCGCAGCTCTTTGCAAAAGAGAGATTTTGGCAAGGAAAAGCTGTCTTGTACCTTTGCATTTTTCTCCCAAACGAAGGACACTAGAAAGAAAATTTTAAAGCCTACTGTTAGGCCATCATCTACACGACATAGCCCTGAATTTTCCAATGCGCAGCTCTTTGCAAAAGAGAGATATTGGCAAGGAAAAGCTGTCTTGTACCTTTGCATTTTTCTCCCAAACGAAGGTCACTAGAAAGAAAATTTTTAAGCCTCCTGTTAGGCCATCATCTACACGACATAGCCCTGAATTTTCCAATGCGCAGCTCTTTGCAAAAGAGAGATATTGGCAAGGAAAAGCTGTCTTGTACCATTGCATTTTTCTCCCAAACGAAGGACACTAGAAAGAATATTTTAAAGCCTCCTGTTAGGCCATCATCTACACGACATAGCCCTGAATTTTCCAATGCGCAGCTCTTTGCAAAAGAGAGATATTGGCAAGGAAAAGCTGTCTTGTACCTTTGCATTTTTCTACCAAACGAAGGTCACTAGAAAGAAAATTTTAAAGCCTCCTGTTAGGCCATCATCTACACGACATAGCCCTGAATTTTCCAATGCGTAGCTCTTTGCAAAAGAGAGATATTGGCAAGGAAAAGCTGTCTTGTACCTTTGCATTTTTCTCCCAAACGAAGGACACTAGAAAGAAAATTTTAAAGCCTCCTGTTAGGCCATCATCTACACGACATAGCCCTGAATTTTCCAATGCGCAGCTCTTTGCAAAAGAGAGATATTGGCAAGGAAAAGCTGTCTTGTACCATTGCATTTTTCTCCCAAACGAAGGGCACTAGAAAGAAAATTTTAAAGCCTCCTGTTAGGCCATCATCTACACGACATAGCCCTGAATTTTCCAATGCGCAGCTCTTTGCAAAAGAGAGATATTGGCAAGGAAAAGCTGTCTTGTACCTTTGCATTTTTCTCCCAAACGAAGGTCACTAGAAAGAAAATTTTAAAGCCTCCTGTTAGGCCATCATCTACACGACATAGCCCTGAATTTTCCAATGCGCAGCTCTTTGCAAAAGAGAGATATTGGCAAGGAAAAGCTGTCTTGTACCATTGCATTTTTCTCCCAAACGAAGGACACTAGAAAGAAAATTTTAAAGCCTCCTGTTAGGCCATCATCTACACGACATAGCCCTGAATTTTCCAATGCGCAGCTCTTTGCAAAAGAGAGATATTGGCAAGGAAAAGCTGTCTTGTACCTTTGCATTTTTCTCCCAAACGAAGGACACTAGAAAGAAAATTTTAAAGCCTCCTGTTAGGCCATCATCTACACGACATAGCCCTGAATTTTCCAATGCGCAGCTCTTTGCAAAAGAGAGATATTGGCAAGGAAAAGCTGTCTTGTACCATTGCATTTTTCTCCCAAACGAAGGACACTAGAAAGAAAATTTTAAAGCCTCCTGTTAGGCCATCATCTACACGACATAACCCTGAATTTTCCAATGCGCAGCTCTTTGCAAAAGAGAGATATTGGCAAGGAAAAGCTGTCTTGTTCCATTGCATTTTTCTCCCAAACGAAGGACACTAGAAAGAAAATTTTAAAGCCTCCTGTTAGGCCATCATCTACACGACATAGCCCTGAATTTTCCAATGCGCAGCTCTTTGCAAAAGAGAGATATTGGCAAGGAAAAGCTGTCTTGTACCTTTGCATTTTTCTACCAAACGAAGGTCACTAGAAAGAAAATTTTAAAGCCTCCTGTTAGGCCATCATCTACACGACATAGCCCTGAATTTTCCAATGCGTAGCTCTTTGCAAAAGAGAAATATTGGAAAGGAAAAGCTGTCTTGTACCTTTGCATTTTTCTCCCAAACGAAGGGCACTAGAAAGAAAATTTTAAAGCCTCCTGTTAGGCCATCATCTACACGACATAGCCCTGAATTTTCCAATTCGCAGCTCTTTGCAAAAGAGAGATATTGGCAAGGAAAAGCTGTCTTGTACCTTTGCATTTTTCTCCCAAACGAAGGTCACTAGAAAGAAAATTTTAAAGCCTCCTGTTAGGCCATCATCTACACGACATAGCCCTGAATTTTCCAATGCGCAGCTCTTTGCAAAAGAGAGATATTGGCAAGGAAAAGCTGTCTTGTACCTTTGCATTTTTCTCCCAAACGAAGGTCACTAGAAAGAAAATTTTAAAGCCTCCTGTTAGGCCATCATCTACACGACATAGCCCTGAATTTTCCAATGCGCAGCTCTTTGCAAAAGAGAGATATTGGCAAGGAAAAGCTGTCTTGTACCATTGCATTTTTCTCCCAAACGAAGGACACTAGAAAGAAAATTTTAAAGCCTCCTGTTAGGCCATCATCTACACGACATAGCCCTGAATTTTCCAATGCGCAGCTCTTTGCAAAAGAGAGATATTGGCAAGGAAAAGCTGTCTTGTACCTTTGCATTTTTCTCCCAAACGAAGGACACTAGAAAGAAAATTTTAAAGCCTCCTGTTAGGCCATCATCTACACGACATAGCCCTGAATTTTCCAATGCGCAGCTCTTTGCAAAAGAGAGATATTGGCAAGGAAAAGCTGTCTTGTACCATTGCATTTTTCTCCCAAACGAAGGACACTAGAAAGAAAATTTTAAAGCCTCCTGTTAGGCCATCATCTACACGACATAACCCTGAATTTTCCAATGCGCAGCTCTTTGCAAAAGAGAGATATTGGCAAGGAAAAGCTGTCTTGTTCCATTGCATTTTTCTCCCAAACGAAGGACACTAGAAAGAAAATTTTAAAGCCTCCTGTTAGGCCATCATCTACACGACATAGCCCTGAATTTTCCAATGCGCAGCTCTTTGCAAAAGAGAGATATTGGCAAGGAAAAGCTGTCTTGTACCATTGCATTTTTCTCCCAAACGAAGGACACTAGAAAGAAAATTTTAAAGCCTCCTGTTAGGCCATCATCTACACGACATAGCCCTGAATTTTCCAATGCGCAGCTCTTTGCAAAAGAGAGATATTGGCAAGGAAAAGCTGTCTTGTACCTTTGCATTTTTCTCCCAAACGAAGGACACTAGAAAGAAAATTTTAAAGCCTCCTGTTAGGCCATCATCTACACGACATAGCCCTGAATTTTCCAATGCGCAGCTCTTTGCAAAAGAGAGATATTGGCAAGGAAAAGCTGTCTTGTACCATTGCATTTTTCTCCCAAACGAAGGACACTAGAAAGAAAATTTTAAAGCCTCCTGTTAGGCCATCATCCACACGACATAACCCTGAATTTTCCAATGCGCAGCTCTTTGCAAAAGAGAGATATTGGCAAGGAAAAGCTGTCTTGTTCCATTGCATTTTTCTCCCAAACGAAGGACACTAGAAAGAAAATTTTAAAGCCTCCTGTTAGGCCATCATCTACACGACATAGCCCTGAATTTTCCAATGCGCAGCTCTTTGCAAAAGAGAGATATTGGCAAGGAAAAGCTGTCTTGTACCTTTGCATTTTTCTACCAAACGAAGGTCACTAGAAAGAAAATTTTAAAGCCTCCTGTTAGGCCATCATCTACACGACATAGCCCTGAATTTTCCAATGCGTAGCTCTTTGCAAAAGAGAAATATTGGAAAGGAAAAGCTGTCTTGTACCTTTGCATTTTTCTCCCAAACGAAAGACACTAGAAAGAAAATTTTAAAGCCTCCTGTTAGGCCATCATCTACACGACATAGCCCTGAATTTTCCAATGCGCAGCTCTTTGCAAAAGAGAGATATTGGCAAGGAAAAGCTGTCTTGTACCATTGCATTTTTCTCCCAAACGAAGGGCACTAGAAAGAAAATTTTAAAGCCTCCTGTTAGGCCATCATCTACACGACATAGCCCTGAATTTTCCAATGCGCAGCTCTTTGCAAAAGAGAGATATTGGCAAGGAAAAGCTGTCTTGTACCTTTGCATTTTTCTCCCAAACGAAGGTCACTAGAAAGAAAATTTTAAAGCCTCCTGTTAGGCCATCATCTACACGACATAGCCCTGAATTTTCCAATGCGCAGCTCTTTGCAAAAGAGAGATATTGGCAAGGAAAAGCTGTCTTGTACCTTTGCATTTTTCTACCAAACGAAGGTCACTAGAAAGAAAATTTTAAAGCCTCCTGTTAGGCCATCATCTACACGACATAGCCCTGAATTTTCCAATGCGCAGCTCTTTGCAAAAGAGAGATATTGGCAAGGAAAAGCTGTCTTGTACCATTGCATTTTTCTCCCAAACGAAGGACACTAGAAAGAAAATTTTAAAGCCTCCTGTTAGGCCATCATCTACACGACATAGCCCTGAATTTTCCAATGCGCAGCTCTTTGCAAAAGAGAGATATTGGCAAGGAAAAGCTGTCTTGTACCTTTGCATTTTTCTCCCAAACGAAGGACACTAGAAAGAAAATTTTAAAGCCTCCTGTTAGGCCATCATCTACACGACATAGCCCTGAATTTTCCAATGCGCAGCTCTTTGCAAAAGAGAGATATTGGCAAGGAAAAGCTGTCTTGTACCATTGCATTTTTCTCCCAAACGAAGGACACTAGAAAGAAAATTTTAAAGCCTCCTGTTAGGCCATCATCTACACGACATAACCCTGAATTTTCCAATGCGCAGCTCTTTGCAAAAGAGAGATATTGGCAAGGAAAAGCTGTCTTGTTCCATTGCATTTTTCTCCCAAACGAAGGACACTAGAAAGAAAATTTTAAAGCCTCCTGTTAGGCCATCATCTACACGACATAGCCCTGAATTTTCCAATGCGCAGCTCTTTGCAAAAGAGAGATATTGGCAAGGAAAAGCTGTCTTGTACCTTTGCATTTTTCTACCAAACGAAGGTCACTAGAAAGAAAATTTTAAAGCCTCCTGTTAGGCCATCATCTACACGACATAGCCCTGAATTTTCCAATGCGTAGCTCTTTGCAAAAGAGAAATATTGGAAAGGAAAAGCTGTCTTGTACCTTTGCATTTTTCTCCCAAACGAAGGGCACTAGAAAGAAAATTTTAAAGCCTCCTGTTAGGCCATCATCTACACGACATAGCCCTGAATTTTCCAATTCGCAGCTCTTTGCAAAAGAGAGATATTGGCAAGGAAAAGCTGTCTTGTACCTTTGCATTTTTCTCCCAAACGAAGGTCACTAGAAAGAAAATTTTAAAGCCTCCTGTTAGGCCATCATCTACACGACATAGCCCTGAATTTTCCAATGCGCAGCTCTTTGCAAAAGAGAGATATTGGCAAGGAAAAGCTGTCTTGTACCTTTGCATTTTTCTCCCAAACGAAGGTCACTAGAAAGAAAATTTTAAAGCCTCCTGTTAGGCCATCATCTACACGACATAGCCCTGAATTTTCCAATGCGCAGCTCTTTGCAAAAGAGAGATATTGGCAAGGAAAAGCTGTCTTGTACCATTGCATTTTTCTCCCAAACGAAGGACACTAGAAAGAAAATTTTAAAGCCTCCTGTTAGGCCATCATCTACACGACATAGCCCTGAATTTTCCAATGCGCAGCTCTTTGCAAAAGAGAGATATTGGCAAGGAAAAGCTGTCTTGTACCTTTGCATTTTTCTCCCAAACGAAGGACACTAGAAAGAAAATTTTAAAGCCTCCTGTTAGGCCATCATCTACACGACATAGCCCTGAATTTTCCAATGCGCAGCTCTTTGCAAAAGAGAGATATTGGCAAGGAAAAGCTGTCTTGTACCATTGCATTTTTCTCCCAAACGAAGGACACTAGAAAGAAAATTTTAAAGCCTCCTGTTAGGCCATCATCTACACGACATAACCCTGAATTTTCCAATGCGCAGCTCTTTGCAAAAGAGAGATATTGGCAAGGAAAAGCTGTCTTGTTCCATTGCATTTTTCTCCCAAACGAAGGACACTAGAAAGAAAATTTTAAAGCCTCCTGTTAGGCCATCATCTACACGACATAGCCCTGAATTTTCCAATGCGCAGCTCTTTGCAAAAGAGAGATATTGGCAAGGAAAAGCTGTCTTGTACCTTTGCATTTTTCTACCAAACGAAGGTCACTAGAAAGAAAATTTTAAAGCCTCCTGTTAGGCCATCATCTACACGACATAGCCCTGAATTTTCCAATGCGTAGCTCTTTGCAAAAGAGAAATATTGGAAAGGAAAAGCTGTCTTGTACCTTTGCATTTTTCTCCCAAACGAAAGACACTAGAAAGAAAATTTTAAAGCCTCCTGTTAGGCCATCATCTACACGACATAGCCCTGAATTTTCCAATGCGCAGCTCTTTGCAAAAGAGAGATATTGGCAAGGAAAAGCTGTCTTGTACCATTGCATTTTTCTCCCAAACGAAGGGCACTAGAAAGAAAATTTTAAAGCCTCCTGTTAGGCCATCATCTACACGACATAGCCCTGAATTTTCCAATGCGCAGCTCTTTGCAAAAGAGAGATATTGGCAAGGAAAAGCTGTCTTGTACCTTTGCATTTTTCTCCCAAACGAAGGTCACTAGAAAGAAAATTTTAAAGCCTCCTGTTAGGCCATCATCTACACGACATAGCCCTGAATTTTCCAATGCGCAGCTCTTTGCAAAAGAGAGATATTGGCAAGGAAAAGCTGTCTTGTACCTTTGCATTTTTCTACCAAACGAAGGTCACTAGAAAGAAAATTTTAAAGCCTCCTGTTAGGCCATCATCTACACGACATAGCCCTGAATTTTCCAATGCGTAGCTCTTTGCAAAAGAGAAATATTGGAAAGGAAAAGCTGTCTTGTACCTTTGCATTTTTCTCCCAAACGAAGGGCACTAGAAAGAAAATTTTAAAGCCTCCTGTTAGGCCATCATCTACACGACATAGCCCTGAATTTTCCAATTCGCAGCTCTTTGCAAAAGAGAGATATTGGCAAGGAAAAGCTGTCTTGTACCTTTGCATTTTTCTCCCAAACGAAGGTCACTAGAAAGAAAATTTTAAAGCCTCCTGTTAGGCCATCATCTACACGACATAGCCCTGAATTTTCCAATGCGCAGCTCTTTGCAAAAGAGAGATATTGGCAAGGAAAAGCTGTCTTGTACCTTTGCATTTTTCTCCCAAACGAAGGTCACTAGAAAGAAAATTTTAAAGCCTCCTGTTAGGCCATCATCTACACGACATAGCCCTGAATTTTCCAATGCGCAGCTCTTTGCAAAAGAGAGATATTGGCAAGGAAAAGCTGTCTTGTACCATTGCATTTTTCTCCCAAACGAAGGACACTAGAAAGAAAATTTTAAAGCCTCCTGTTAGGCCATCATCTACACGACATAGCCCTGAATTTTCCAATGCGCAGCTCTTTGCAAAAGAGAGATATTGGCAAGGAAAAGCTGTCTTGTACCTTTGCATTTTTCTCCCAAACGAAGGACACTAGAAAGAAAATTTTAAAGCCTCCTGTTAGGCCATCATCTACACGACATAGCCCTGAATTTTCCAATGCGCAGCTCTTTGCAAAAGAGAGATATTGGCAAGGAAAAGCTGTCTTGTACCATTGCATTTTTCTCCCAAACGAAGGACACTAGAAAGAAAATTTTAAAGCCTCCTGTTAGGCCATCATCTACACGACATAACCCTGAATTTTCCAATGCGCAGCTCTTTGCAAAAGAGAGATATTGGCAAGGAAAAGCTGTCTTGTTCCATTGCATTTTTCTCCCAAACGAAGGACACTAGAAAGAAAATTTTAAAGCCTCCTGTTAGGCCATCATCTACACGACATAGCCCTGAATTTTCCAATGCGCAGCTCTTTGCAAAAGAGAGATATTGGCAAGGAAAAGCTGTCTTGTACCTTTGCATTTTTCTACCAAACGAAGGTCACTAGAAAGAAAATTTTAAAGCCTCCTGTTAGGCCATCATCTACACGACATAGCCCTGAATTTTCCAATGCGTAGCTCTTTGCAAAAGAGAAATATTGGAAAGGAAAAGCTGTCTTGTACCTTTGCATTTTTCTCCCAAACGAAAGACACTAGAAAGAAAATTTTAAAGCCTCCTGTTAGGCCATCATCTACACGACATAGCCCTGAATTTTCCAATGCGCAGCTCTTTGCAAAAGAGAGATATTGGCAAGGAAAAGCTGTCTTGTACCATTGCATTTTTCTCCCAAACGAAGGGCACTAGAAAGAAAATTTTAAAGCCTCCTGTTAGGCCATCATCTACACGACATAGCCCTGAATTTTCCAATGCGCAGCTCTTTGCAAAAGAGAGATATTGGCAAGGAAAAGCTGTCTTGTACCTTTGCATTTTTCTCCCAAACGAAGGTCACTAGAAAGAAAATTTTAAAGCCTCCTGTTAGGCCATCATCTACACGACATAGCCCTGAATTTTCCAATGCGCAGCTCTTTGCAAAAGAGAGATATTGGCAAGGAAAAGCTGTCTTGTACCTTTGCATTTTTCTCCCAAACGAAGGTCACTAGAAAGAACATTTTAAAGCCTCCTGTTAGGCCATCATCTACACGACATAGCCCTGAATTTTCCAATGCGCAGCTCTTTGCAAAAGAGAGATATTGGCAAGGAAAAGCTGTCTTGTACCTTTGCATTTTTCTCCCAAACGAAGGTCACTAGAAAGAAAATTTTAAAGCCTCCTGTTAGGCCACACGACATAGCCCTGAATTTTCCAATGCGTAGCTCTTTGCAAAAGAGAGATATTGGCAAGGAAAAGCTGTCTTGTACCTTTGCATTTTTCTCCCAAACGAAGGACACTAGAAAGAAAATTTTAAAGCCTCCTGTTAGGCCATCATCTACACGACATAGCCCTGAATTTTCCAATGCGCAGCTCTTTGCAAAAGAGAGATATTGGCAAGGAAAAGCTGTCTTGTACCATTGCATTTTTCTCCCAAACGAAGGACACTAGAAAGAACATTTTAAAGCCTCCTGTTAGGCCATCATCTACACGACATAGCCCTGAATTTTCCAATGCGTAGCTCTTTGCAAAAGAGAGATATTGGCAAGGAAAAGCTGTCTTGTACCTTTGCATTTTTCTCCCAAATGAAGGACACTAGAAAGAAAATTTTAAAGCCTCCTGTTAGGCCATCATCTACACGACATAGCCCTGAATTTTCCAATGCGCAGCTCTTTGCAAAAGAGAGATATTGGCAAGGAAAAGCTGTCTTGTACCATTGCATTTTTCTCCCAAACGAAGGACACTAGAAAGAACATTTTAAAGCCTCCTGTTAGGCCATCATCTACACGACATAGCCCTGAATTTTCCAATGCGCAGCTCTTTGCAAAAGAGAGATATTGGCAAGGAAAAGCTGTCTTGTACCATTGCATTTTTCTCCCAAACGAAGGACACTAGAAAGAACATTTTAAAGCCTCCTGTTAGGCCATCATCTACACGATATAGCCCTAAATTTTCCAATGCGCAGCTCTTTGCAAAAGAGAGATATTGGCAAGGAAAAGCTGTCTTGTACCATTGCATTTTTCTCCCAAACGAAGGACACTAGAAAGAACATTTTAAAGCCTCCTGTTAGGCCATCATCTACACGACATAGCCCTGAATTTTCCAATGCGCAGCTCTTTGCAAAAGAGAGATATTGGCAAGGAAAAGCTGTCTTGTACCTTTGCATTTTTCTCCCAAACGAAGGACACTAGAAAGAAAATTTTAAAGCCTCCTGTTAGGCCATCATCTACACGACATAGCCCTGAATTTTCCAATGCGCAGCTCTTTGCAAAAGAGAGATATTGGCAAGGAAAAGCTGTCTTGTACCATTGCATTTTTCTCCCAAACGAAGGACACTAGAAAGAAAATTTTAAAGCCTCCTGTTAGGCCATCATCTACACGACATAGCCCTGAATTTTCCAATGCGCAGCTCTTTGCAAAAGAGAGATATTGGCAAGGAAAAGCTGTCTTGTACCATTGCATTTTTCTCCCAAACGAAGGGCACTAGAAAGAAAATTTTAAAGCCTCCTGTTAGGCCATCATCTACACGACATAGCCCTGAATTTTTTAATGCGCAGCTCTTTGCAAAAGAGAGATATTGGCAAGGAAAAGCTGTCTTGTACCTTTGCATTTTTCTCCCAAACGAAGGGCACTAGAAAGAAAATTTTAAAGCCTCCTGTTAGGCCATCATCTACACGACATAGCCCTGAATTTTCCAATGAGTAGCTCTTTGCAAAAGAGAGATATTGGCAAGGAAAAGCTGTCTTGTACCTTTGCATTTTTCTCCCAAACGAAGGACACTAGAAAGAAATTTTTAAAGCCTCCTGTTAGGCCATCATCTACACGACATAGCTCTGAATTTTCCAATGCGTAGCTCTTTGCAAAAGAGAGATATTGGCAAGGAAAAGCTGTCTTGTACCTTTGCATTTTTCTCCCAAACGAAGGACACTAGAAAGAAAATTTTAAAGCCTCCTGTTAGGCCATCATCTACACGACATAGCCCTGAATTTTCCAATGCGCAGCTCTTTGCAAAAGAGAGATATTGGCAAGGAAAAGCTGTCTTGTACCATTGCATTTTTCTCCCAAACGAAGGACACTAGAAAGAAAATTTGAAAGCCTCCTGTTAGGCCATCATCTACACGACATAGCCCTAAATTTTCCAATGCGCAGCTCTTTGCAAAAGAGAGATATTGGCAAGGAAAAGCTGTCTTGTACCATTGCATTTTTCTCCCAAACGAAGGACACTAGAAAGAACATTTTAAAGCCTCCTGTTAGGCCATCATCTACACGACATAGCCCTGAATTTTCCAATGCGCAGCTCTTTGCAAAAGAGAGATATTGGCAAGGAAAAGCTGTCTTGTACCTTTGCATTTTTCTCCCAAACGAAGGACACTAGACAGAAAATTTTAAAGCCTCCTGTTAGGCCATCATCTACACGACATAGCCCTGAATTTTCCAATGCGCAGCTCTTTGCAAAAGAGAGATATTGGCAAGGAAAAGCTGTCTTGTACCATTGCATTTTTCTCCCAAATGAAGGACACTAGAAAGAAAATTTTAAAGCCTCCTGTTAGGCCATCATCTACACGACATAGCCCTGAATTTTCCAATGCGCAGCTCTTTGCAAAAGAGAGATATTGGCAAGGAAAAGCTGTCTTGTACCATTGCATTTTTCTCCCAAACGAAGGACACTAGAAAGAAAATTTTAAAGCCTCCTGTTAGGCCATCATCTACACGACATAGCCCTGAATTTTCCAATGCGCAGCTCTTTGCAAAAGAGAGATATTGGCAAGGAAAAGCTGTCTTGTACCATTGCATTTTTCTCCCAAACGAAGGACACTAGAAAGAACATTTTAAAGCCTCCTGTTAGGCCATCATCTACACGACATAGCCCTGAATTTTCCAATGCGCAGCTCTTTGCAAAAGAGAGATATTGGCAAGGAAAAGCTGTCTTGTACCTTTGCATTTTTCTCCCAAACGAAGGTCACTAGAAAGAAAATTTTAAAGCCTCCTGTTAGGCCATCATCTACACGACATAGCCCTGAATTTTCCAATGCGTAGCTCTTTGCAAAAGAGAGATATTGGCAAGGAAAAGCTGTCTTGTACCTTTGCATTTTTCTCCCAAACGAAGGACACTAGAAAGAAAATTTTAAAGCCTCCTGTTAGGCCATCATCTACACGACATAGCCCTGAATTTTCCAATGCGTAGCTCTTTGCAAAAGAGAGATATTGGCAAGGAAAAGCTGTCTTGTACCTTTGCATTTTTCTCCCAAACGAAGGACACTAGAAAGAAAATTTTAAAGCCTCCTTTTAGGCCATCATCTACACGACATAGCCCTGAATTTTCCAATGCGCAGCTCTTTGCAAAAGAGAGATATTGGCAAGGAAAAGCTGTCTTGTACCATTGCATTTTTCTCCCAAACGAAGGGCACTAGAAAGAAAATTTTAAAGCCTCCTGTTAGGCCATCATCTACACGACATAGCCCTGAATTTTCCAATGCGCAGCTCTTTGCAAAAGAGAGATATTGGCAAGGAAAAGCTGTATTGTACCTTTGCATTTTTCTCCCAAACGAAGGACACTAGAAAGAAAATTTTAAAGCCTCCTGTTAGGCCATCATCTACACGACATAGCCCTGAATTTTCCAATGCGCAGCTCTTTGCAAAAGAGAGATATTGGCAAGGAAAAGCTGTCTTGTACCATTGCATTTTTCTCCCAAACGAAGGACACTAGAAAGAAAATTTTAAAGCCTCCTGTTAGGCCATCATCTACACGACATAGCCCTGAATTTTCCAATGCGCAGCTCTTTGCAAAAGAGAGATATTGGCAAGGAAAAGCTGTCTTGTACCATTGCATTTTTCTCCCAAACGAAGGGCACTAGAAAGAAAATTTTAAAGCCTCCTGTTAGGCCATCATCTACACGACATAGCCCTGAATTTTTTAATGCGCAGCTCTTTGCAAAAGAGAGATATTGGCAAGGAAAAGCTGTCTTGTACCTTTGCATTTTTCTCCCAAACGAAGGGCACTAGAAAGAAAATTTTAAAGCCTCATGTTAGGCCATCATCTACACGACATAGCCCTGAATTTTCCAATGAGTAGCTCTTTGCAAAAGAGAGATATTGGCAAGGAAAAGCTGTCTTGTACCTTTGCATTTTTCTCCCAAACGAAGGACACTAGAAAGAAAATTTTAAAGCCTCCTGTTAGGCCATCATCTACACGACATAGCCCTGAATTTTCCAATGCGTAGCTCTTTGCAAAAGAGAGATATTGGCAAGGAAAAGCTGTCTTGTACCTTTGCATTTTTCTCCCAAACGAAGGACACTAGAAAGAAAATTTTAAAGCCTCCTGTTAGGCCATCATCTACACGACATAGCCCTGAATTTTCCAATGCGCAGCTCTTTGCAAAAGAGAGATATTGGCAAGGAAAAGCTGTCTTGTACCATTGCATTTTTCTCCCAAACGAAGGACACTAGAAAGAACATTTTAAAGCCTCCTGTTAGGCCATCATCTACACGACATAGCCCTGAATTTTCCAATGCGCAGCTCTTTGCAAAAGAGAGATATTGGCAAGGAAAAGCTGTCTTGTACCTTTGCATTTTTCTCCCAAACGAAGGACACTAGAAAGAAAATTTTAAAGCCTCCTGTTAGGCCATCATCTACACGACATAGCCCTGAATTTTCCAATGCGCAGCTCTTTGCAAAAGAGAGATATTGGCAAGGAAAAGCTGTCTTGTACCATTGCATTTTTCTCCCAAACGAAGGACACTAGAAAGAAAATTTTAAAGCCTCCTGTTAGGCCATCATCTACACGACATAGCCCTGAATTTTCCAATGCGCAGCTCTTTGCAAAAGAGAGATATTGGCAAGGAAAAGCTGTCTTGTACCATTGCATTTTTCTCCCAAACGAAGGACACTAGAAAGAAAATTTTAAAGCCTCCTGTTAGGCCATCATCTACACGACATAGCCCTGAATTTTCCAATGCGCAGCTCTTTGCAAAAGAGAGATATTGGCAAGGAAAAGCTGTCTTGTACCATTGCATTTTTCTCCCAAACGAAGGACACTAGAAAGAACATTTTAAAGCCTCCTGTTAGGCCATCATCTACACGACATAGCCCTGAATTTTCCAATGCGCAGCTCTTTGCAAAAGAGAGATATTGGCAAGGAAAAGCTGTCTTGTACCTTTGCATTTTTCTCCCAAACGAAGGACACTAGAAAGAAAATTTTAAAGCCTCCTGTTAGGCCATCATCTACACGACATAGCCCTGAATTTTCCAATGCGCAGCTCTTTGCAAAAGAGAGATATTGGCAAGGAAAAGCTGTCTTGTACCATAGCATTTTTCTCCCAAACGAAGGACACTAGAAAGAAAATTTTAAAGCCTCCTTTTAGGCCATCATCTACACGACATAGCCCTGAATTTTCCAATGCGCAGCTCTTTGCAAAAGAGAGATATTGGCAAGGAAAAGCTGTCTTGTACCATTGCATTTTTCTCCCAAACGAAGGACACTAGAAAGAACATTTTAAAGCCTCCTGTTAGGCCATCATCTACACGACATAGCCCTGAATTTTCCAATGCGCAGCTCTTTGCAAAAGAGAGATATTGGCAAGGAAAAGCTGTCTTGTACCATTGCATTTTTCTCCCAAACGAAGGACACTAGAAAGAACATTTTAAAGCCTCCTGTTAGGCCATCATCTACACGACATAGCCCTAAATTTTCCAATGCGCAGCTCTTTGCAAAAGAGAGATATTGGCAAGGAAAAGCTGTCTTGTACCATTGCATTTTTCTCCCAAACGAAGGACACTAGAAAGAACATTTTAAAGCCTCCTGTTAGGCCATCATCTACACGACATAGCCCTGAATTTTCCAATGCGCAGCTCTTTGCAAAAGAGAGATATTGGCAAGGAAAAGCTGTCTTGTACCTTTGCATTTTTCTCCCAAACGAAGGACACTAGAAAGAAAATTTTAAAGCCTCCTGTTAGGCCATCATCTACACGACATAGCCCTGAATTTTCCAATGCGCAGCTCTTTGCAAAAGAGAGATATTGGCAAGGAAAAGCTGTCTTGTACCATTGCATTTTTCTCCCAAACGAAGGACACTAGAAAGAAAATTTTAAAGCCTCCTGTTAGGCCATCATCTACACGACATAGCCCTGAATTTTCCAATGCGCAGCTCTTTGCAAAAGAGAGATATTGGCAAGGAAAAGCTGTCTTGTACCATTGCATTTTTCTCCCAAACGAAGGGCACTAGAAAGAAAATTTTAAAGCCTCCTGTTAGGCCATCATCTACACGACATAGCCCTGAATTTTTTAATGCGCAGCTCTTTGCAAAAGAGAGATATTGGCAAGGAAAAGCTGTCTTGTACCTTTGCATTTTTCTCCCAAACGAAGGGCACTAGAAAGAAAATTTTAAAGCCTCCTGTTAGGCCATCATCTACACGACATAGCCCTAAATTTTCCAATGCGCAGCTCTTTGCAAAAGAGAGATATTGGCAAGGAAAAGCTGTCTTGTACCATTGCATTTTTCTCCCAAACGAAGGACACTAGAAAGAACATTTTAAAGCCTCCTGTTAGGCCATCATCTACACGACATAGCCCTGAATTTTCCAATGCGCAGCTCTTTGCAAAAGAGAGATATTGGCAAGGAAAAGCTGTCTTGTACCTTTGCATTTTTCTCCCAAACGAAGGACACTAGAAAGAAAATTTTAAAGCCTCCTGTTAGGCCATCATCTACACGACATAGCCCTGAATTTTCCAATGCGCAGCTCTTTGCAAAAGAGAGATATTGGCAAGGAAAAGCTGTCTTGTACCATTGCATTTTTCTCCCAAACGAAGGACACTAGAAAGAAAATTTTAAAGCCTCCTGTTAGGCCATCATCTACACGACATAGCCCTGAATTTTCCAATGCGCAGCTCTTTGCAAAAGAGAGATATTGGCAAGGAAAAGCTGTCTTGTACCATTGCATTTTTCTCCCAAACGAAGGGCACTAGAAAGAAAATTTTAAAGCCTCCTGTTAGGCCATCATCTACACGACATAGCCCTGAATTTTCCAATGCGCAGCTCTTTGCAAAAGAGAGATATTGGCAAGGAAAAGCTGTCTTGTACCTTTGCATTTTTCTCCCAAACGAAGGGCACTAGAAAGAAAATTTTAAAGCCTCCTGTTAGGCCATCATCTACACGACATAGCCCTGAATTTTCCAATGAGTAGCTCTTTGCAAAAGAGAGATATTGGCAAGGAAAAGCTGTCTTGTACCTTTGCATTTTTCTCCCAAACGAAGGACACTAGAAAGAAATTTTTAAAGCCTCCTGTTAGGCCATCATCTACACGACATAGCTCTGAATTTTCCAATGCGTAGCTCTTTGCAAAAGAGAGATATTGGCAAGGAAAAGCTGTCTTGTACCTTTGCATTTTTCTCCCAAACGAAGGACACTAGAAAGAAAATTTTAAAGCCTCCTGTTAGGCCATCATCTACACGACATAGCCCTGAATTTTCCAATGCGCAGCTCTTTGCAAAAGAGAGATATTGGCAAGGAAAAGCTGTCTTGTACCATTGCATTTTTCTCCCAAACGAAGGACACTAGAAAGAAAATTTTAAAGCCTCCTGTTAGGCCATCATCTACACGACATAGCCCTAAATTTTCCAATGCGCAGCTCTTTGCAAAAGAGAGATATTGGCAAGGAAAAGCTGTCTTGTACCATTGCATTTTTCTCCCAAACGAAGGACACTAGAAAGAACATTTTAAAGCCTCCTGTTAGGCCATCATCTACACGACATAGCCCTGAATTTTCCAATGCGCAGCTCTTTGCAAAAGAGAGATATTGGCAAGGAAAAGCTGTCTTGTACCTTTGCATTTTTCTCCCAAACGAAGGACACTAGACAGAAAATTTTAAAGCCTCCTGTTAGGCCATCATCTACACGACATAGCCCTGAATTTTCCTATGCGCAGCTCTTTGCAAAAGAGAGATATTGGCAAGGAAAAGCTGTCTTGTACCATTGCATTTTTCTCCCAAATGAAGGACACTAGAAAGAAAATTTTAAAGCCTCCTGTTAGGCCATCATCTACACGACATAGCCCTGAATTTTCCAATGCGCAGCTCTTTGCAAAAGAGAGATATTGGCAAGGAAAAGCTGTCTTGTACCATTGCATTTTTCTCCCAAACGAAGGACACTAGAAAGAAAATTTTAAAGCCTCCTGTTAGGCCATCATCTACACGACATAGCCCTGAATTTTCCAATGCGCAGCTCTTTGCAAAAGAGAGATATTGGCAAGGAAAAGCTGTCTTGTACCATTGCATTTTTCTCCCAAACGAAGGACACTAGAAAGAACATTTTAAAGCCTCCTGTTAGGCCATCATCTACACGACATAGCCCTGAATTTTCCAATGCGCAGCTCTTTGCAAAAGAGAGATATTGGCAAGGAAAAGCTGTCTTGTACCTTTGCATTTTTCTCCCAAACGAAGGTCACTAGAAAGAAAATTTTAAAGCCTCCTGTTAGGCCATCATCTACACGACATAGCCCTGAATTTTCCAATGCGTAGCTCTTTGCAAAAGAGAGATATTGGCAAGGAAAAGCTGTCTTGTACCTTTGCATTTTTCTCCCAAACGAAGGACACTAGAAAGAAAATTTTAAAGCCTCCTGTTAGGCCATCATCTACACGACATAGCCCTGAATTTTCCAATGCGTAGCTCTTTGCAAAAGAGAGATATTGGCAAGGAAAAGCTGTCTTGTACCTTTGCATTTTTCTCCCAAACGAAGGACACTAGAAAGAAAATTTTAAAGCCTCCTTTTAGGCCATCATCTACACGACATAGCCCTGAATTTTCCAATGCGCAGCTCTTTGCAAAAGAGAGATATTGGCAAGGAAAAGCTGTCTTGTACCATTGCATTTTTCTCCCAAACGAAGGGCACTAGAAAGAAAATTTTAAAGCCTCCTGTTAGGCCATCATCTACACGACATAGCCCTGAATTTTCCAATGCGCAGCTCTTTGCAAAAGAGAGATATTGGCAAGGAAAAGCTGTATTGTACCTTTGCATTTTTCTCCCAAACGAAGGACACTAGAAAGAAAATTTTAAAGCCTCCTGTTAGGCCATCATCTACACGACATAGCCCTGAATTTTCCAATGCGCAGCTCTTTGCAAAAGAGAGATATTGGCAAGGAAAAGCTGTCTTGTACCATTGCATTTTTCTCCCAAACGAAGGACACTAGAAAGAAAATTTTAAAGCCTCCTGTTAGGCCATCATCTACACGACATAGCCCTGAATTTTCCAATGCGCAGCTCTTTGCAAAAGAGAGATATTGGCAAGGAAAAGCTGTCTTGTACCATTGCATTTTTCTCCCAAACGAAGGGCACTAGAAAGAAAATTTTAAAGCCTCCTGTTAGGCCATCATCTACACGACATAGCCCTGAATTTTTTAATGCGCAGCTCTTTGCAAAAGAGAGATATTGGCAAGGAAAAGCTGTCTTGTACCTTTGCATTTTTCTCCCAAACGAAGGGCACTAGAAAGAAAATTTTAAAGCCTCCTGTTAGGCCATCATCTACACGACATAGCCCTGAATTTTCCAATGCGTAGCTCTTTGCAAAAGAGAGATATTGGCAAGGAAAAGCTGTCTTGTACCTTTGCATTTTTCTCCCAAACGAAGGACACTAGAAAGAAAATTTTAAAGCCTCCTGTTAGGCCATCATCTACACGACATAGCCCTGAATTTTCCAATGCGTAGCTCTTTGCAAAAGAGAGATATTGGCAAGGAAAAGCTGTCTTGTACCTTTGCATTTTTCTCCCAAACGAAGGACACTAGAAAGAAAATTTTAAAGCCTCCTGTTAGGCCATCATCTACACGACATAGCCCTGAATTTTCCAATGCGCAGCTCTTTGCAAAAGAGAGATATTGGCAAGGAAAAGCTGTCTTGTACCATTGCATTTTTCTCCCAAACGAAGGACACTAGAAAGAACATTTTAAAGCCTCCTGTTAGGCCATCATCTACACGACATAGCCCTGAATTTTCCAATGCGCAGCTCTTTGCAAAAGAGAGATATTGGCAAGGAAAAGCTGTCTTGTACCTTTGCATTTTTCTCCCAAACGAAGGACACTAGAAAGAAAATTTTAAAGCCTCCTGTTAGGCCATCATCTACACGACATAGCCCTGAATTTTCCAATGCGCAGCTCTTTGCAAAAGAGAGATATTGGCAAGGAAAAGCTGTCTTGTACCATTGCATTTTTCTCCCAAACGAAGGACACTAGAAAGAAAATTTTAAAGCCTCCTGTTAGGCCATCATCTACACGACATAGCCCTGAATTTTCCAATGCGCAGCTCTTTGCAAAAGAGAGATATTGGCAAGGAAAAGCTGTCTTGTACCATTGCATTTTTCTCCCAAACGAAGGACACTAGAAAGAAAATTTTAAAGCCTCCTGTTAGGCCATCATCTACACGACATAGCCCTGAATTTTCCAATGCGCAGCTCTTTGCAAAAGAGAGATATTGGCAAGGAAAAGCTGTCTTGTACCATTGCATTTTTCTCCCAAACGAAGGACACTAGAAAGAACATTTTAAAGCCTCCTGTTAGGCCATCATCTACACGACATAGCCCTGAATTTTCCAATGCGCAGCTCTTTGCAAAAGAGAGATATTGGCAAGGAAAAGCTGTCTTGTACCTTTGCATTTTTCTCCCAAACGAAGGTCACTAGAAAGAAAATTTTAAAGCCTCCTGTTAGGCCATCATCTACACGACATAGCCCTGAATTTTCCAATGCGTAGCTCTTTGCAAAAGAGAGATATTGGCAAGGAAAAGCTGTCTTGTACCTTTGCATTTTTCTCCCAAACGAAGGACACTAGAAAGAAAATTTTAAAGCCTCCTGTTAGGCCATCATCTACACGACATAGCCCTGAATTTTCCAATGCGTAGCTCTTTGCAAAAGAGAGATATTGGCAAGGAAAAGCTGTCTTGTACCTTTGCATTTTTCTCCCAAACGAAGGACACTAGAAAGAAAATTTTAAAGCCTCCTTTTAGGCCATCATCTACACGACATAGCCCTGAATTTTCCAATGCGCAGCTCTTTGCAAAAGAGAGATATTGGCAAGGAAAAGCTGTCTTGTACCATTGCATTTTTCTCCCAAACGAAGGGCACTAGAAAGAAAATGTTAAAGCCTCCTGTTAGGCCATCATCTACACGACATAGCCCTGAATTTTCCAATGCGCAGCTCTTTGCAAAAGAGAGATATTGGCAAGGAAAAGCTGTCTTGTACCATTGCATTTTTCTCCCAAACGAAGGACACTAGAAAGAAAATTTTAAAGCCTCCTGTTAGGCCATCATCTACACGACATAGCCCTGAATTTTCCAATGCGCAGCTCTTTGCAAAAGAGAGATATTGGCAAGGAAAAGCTGTCTTGTACCTTTGCATTTTTCTCCCAAACGAAGGACACTAGAAAGAAAATTTTAAAGCCTCCTGTTAGGCCATCATCTACACGACATAGCCCTGAATTTTCCAATGCGCAGCTCTTTGCAAAAGAGAGATATTGGCAAGGAAAAGCTGTCTTGTACCATTGCATTTTTCTCCCAAACGAAGGACACTAGAAAGAAAATTTTAAAGCCTCCTGTTAGGCCATCATCTACACGACATAACCCTGAATTTTCCAATGCGCAGCTCTTTGCAAAAGAGAGATATTGGCAAGGAAAAGCTGTCTTGTTCCATTGCATTTTTCTCCCAAACGAAGGACACTAGAAAGAAAATTTTAAAGCCTCCTGTTAGGCCATCATCTACACGACATAGCCCTGAATTTTCCAATGCGCAGCTCTTTGCAAAAGAGAGATATTGGCAAGGAAAAGCTGTCTTGTACCTTTGCATTTTTCTACCAAACGAAGGTCACTAGAAAGAAAATTTTAAAGCCTCCTGTTAGGCCATCATCTACACGACATAGCCCTGAATTTTCCAATGCGTAGCTCTTTGCAAAAGAGAAATATTGGAAAGGAAAAGCTGTCTTGTACCTTTGCATTTTTCTCCCAAACGAAAGACACTAGAAAGAAAATTTTAAAGCCTCCTGTTAGGCCATCATCTACACGACATAGCCCTGAATTTTCCAATGCGCATCTCTTTGCAAAAGAGAGATATTGGCAAGGAAAAGCTGTCTTGTACCTTTGCATTTTTCTCCCAAACGAAGGTCACTAGAAAGAAAATTTTAAAGCCTCCTATTAGGCCATCATCTACACGACATAGCCCTGAATTTTCCAATGCGCAGCTCTTTGCAAAAGAGAGATATTAGCAAGGAAAAGCTGTCTTGTACCTTTACATTTTTCTCCCAAACGAAGGTCACTAGAAAGAAAATTTTAAAGCCTCCTGTTAGGCCATCATCTACACGACATAGCCCTGAATTTTCCAATGCGTAGCTCTTTGCAAAAGAGAGATATTGGCAAGGAAAAGCTGTCTTGTACCTTTGCATTTTTCTCCCAAACGAAGGACACTAGAAAGAAAATTTTAAAGCCTCCTGTTAGGCCATCATCTACACGACATAGCCCTGAATTTTCCAATGCGCAGCTCTTTGCAAAAGAGAGATATTGGCAAGGAAAAGCTGTCTTGTACCATTGCATTTTTCTCCCAAACGAAGGGCACTAGAAAGAAAATTTTAAAGCCTCCTGTTAGGCCATCATCTACACGACATAGCCCTGAATTTTCCAATGCGCAGCTCTTTGCAAAAGAGAGATATTGGCAAGGAAAAGCTGTCTTGTACCATTGCATTTTTCTCCCAAACGAAGGACACTAGAAAGAACATTTTAAAGCCTCCTGTTAGGCCATCATCTACACGACATAGCCCTGAATTTTCCAATGCGCAGCTCTTTGCAAAAGAGAGATATTGGCAAGGAAAAGCTGTCTTGTACCTTTGCATTTTTCTCCCAAACGAAGGTCACTAGAAAGAAAATTTTAAAGCCTCCTGTTAGGCCATCATCTACACGACATAGCCCTGAATTTTCCAATGCGCAGCTCTTTGCAAAAGAGAGATATTGGCAAGGAAAAGCTGTCTTGTACCTTTGCATTTTTCTCCCAAACGAAGGACACTAGAAAGAAAATTTTAAAGCCTCCTGTTAGGCCATCATCTACACGACATAGCCCTGAATTTTCCAATGCGCAGCTCTTTGCAAAAGAGAGATATTGGCAAGGAAAAGCTGTCTTGTACCATTGCATTTTTCTCCCAAACGAAGGTCACTAGAAAGAAAATTTTAAAGCCTCCTGTTAGGCCATCATCTACACGACATAGCCCTGAATTTTCCAATGCGTAGCTCTTTGCAAAAGAGAGATATTGGCAAGGAAAAGCTGTCTTGTACCTTTGCATTTTTCTCCCAAACGAAGGTCACTAGAAAGAAAATTTTAAAGCCTCCTGTTAGGCCATCATCTACACGACATAGCCCTGAATTTTCCAATGCGCAGCTCTTTGCAAAAGAGAGATATTGGCAAGGAAAAGCTGTCTTGTACCATTGCATTTTTCTCCCAAACGAAGGACACTAGAAAGAACATTTTAAAGCCTCCTGTTAGGCCATCGTCTACACGACATAGCCCTGAATTTTACAATGCGCAGCTCTTTGCAAAAGAGAGATATTGGCAAGGAAAAGCTGTCTTGCACCTTTGCATTTTTCTCCCAAACGAAGGTCACTAGAAAGAAAATTTTAAAGCCTCCTGTTAGGCCATCATCTACACGACATAGCCCTGAATTTTCCAATGCGTAGCTCTTTGCAAAAGAGAGATATTGGCAAGGAAAAGCTGTCTTGTACCTTTGCATTTTTCTCCCAAACGAAGGACACTAGAAAGAAAATTTTAAAGCCTCCTGTTAGGCCATCATCTACACGACATAGCCCTGAATTTTCCAATGCGCAGCTCTTTGCAAAAGAGAGATATTGGCAAGGAAAAGCTGTCTTGTACCATTGCATTTTTCTCCCAAACGAAGGTCACTAGAAAGAAAATTTTAAAGCCTCCTGTTAGGCCATCATCTACACGACATAGCCCTGAATTTTCCAATGCGTAGCTCTTTGCAAAAGAGAGATATTGGCAAGGAAAAGCTGTCTTGTACCTTTGCATTTTTCTCCCAAACGAAGGACACTAGAAAGAAAATTTTAAAGCCTCCTGTTAGGCCATCATCTACACGACATAGCCCTGAATTTTCCAATGCGCAGCTCTTTACAAAAGAGAGATATTGGCAAGGAAAAGCTGTCTTGTACCATTGCATTTTTCTCCCAAACGAAGGACACTAGAAAGAAAATTTTAAAGCCTCCTGTTAGGCCATCATCTACACGACATAGCCCTGAATTTTCCAATGCGCAGCTCTTTGCAAAAGAGAGATATTGGCAAGGAAAAGCTGTCTTGTACCATTGCATTTTTCTCCCAAACGAAGGACACTAGAAAGAACATTTTAAAGCCTCCTGTTAGGCCATCATCTACACGACATAGCCCTGAATTTTCCAATGCGCAGCTCTTTGCAAAAGAGAGATATTGGCAAGGAAAAGCTGTCTTGTACCATTGCATTTTTCTCCCAAACGAAGGTCACTAGAAATAAAATTTTAAAGCCTCCTGTTAGGCCATCATCTACACGACATAGCCCTGAATTTTCCAATGCGTAGCTCTTTGCAAAAGAGAGATATTGGCAAGGAAAAGCTGTCTTGTACCTTTGCATTTTTCTCCCAAACGAAGGACACTAGAAAGAAAATTTTAAAGCCTCCTGTTAGGCCATCATCTACACGACATAGCCCTGAATTTTCCAATGCGCAGCTCTTTGCAAAAGAGAGATATTGGCAAGGAAAAGCTGTCTTGTACCATTGCATTTTTCTCCCAAACGAAGGACACTAGAAAGAAAATTTTAAAGCCTCCTGTTAGGCCATCATCTACACGACATAGCCCTGAATTTTCCAATGCGCAGCTCTTTGCAAAAGAGAGATATTGGCAAGGAAAAGCTGTCTTGTACCATTGCATTTTTCTCCCAAACGAAGGACACTAGAAAGAAAATTTTAAAGCCTCCTGTTAGGCCATCATCTACACGACATAGCCCTGAATTTTCCAATGCGCAGCTCTTTGCAAAAGAGAGATATTGGCAAGGAAAAGCTGTCTTGTACCATTGCATTTTTCTCCCAAACGAAGGACACTAGAAAGAACATTTTAAAGCCTCCTGTTAGGCCATCATCTACACGACATAGCCCTGAATTTTCCAATGCGCAGCTCTTTGCAAAAGAGAGATATTGGCAAGGAAAAGCTGTCTTGTACCTTTGCATTTTTCTCCCAAACGAAGGTCACTAGAAAGAAAATTTTAAAGCCTCCTGTTAGGCCATCATCTACACGACATAGCCCTGAATTTTCCAATGCGTAGCTCTTTGCAAAAGAGAGATATTGGCAAGGAAAAGCTGTCTTGTACCTTTGCATTTTTCTCCCAAACGAAGGACACTAGAAAGAAAATTTTAAAGCCTCCTGTTAGGCCATCATCTACACGACATAGCCCTGAATTTTCCAATGCGTAGCTCTTTGCAAAAGAGAGATATTGGCAAGGAAAAGCTGTCTTGTACCTTTGCATTTTTCTCCCAAACGAAGGACACTAGAAAGAAAATTTTAAAGCCTCCTTTTAGGCCATCATCTACACGACATAGCCCTGAATTTTCCAATGCGCAGCTCTTTGCAAAAGAGAGATATTGGCAAGGAAAAGCTGTCTTGTACCATTGCATTTTTCTCCCAAACGAAGGGCACTAGAAAGAAAATGTTAAAGCCTCCTGTTAGGCCATCATCTACACGACATAGCCCTGAATTTTCCAATGCGCAGCTCTTTGCAAAAGAGAGATATTGGCAAGGAAAAGCTGTCTTGTACCATTGCATTTTTCTCCCAAACGAAGGACACTAGAAAGAAAATTTTAAAGCCTCCTGTTAGGCCATCATCTACACGACATAGCCCTGAATTTTCCAATGCGCAGCTCTTTGCAAAAGAGAGATATTGGCAAGGAAAAGCTGTCTTGTACCTTTGCATTTTTCTCCCAAACGAAGGACACTAGAAAGAAAATTTTAAAGCCTCCTGTTAGGCCATCATCTACACGACATAGCCCTGAATTTTCCAATGCGCAGCTCTTTGCAAAAGAGAGATATTGGCAAGGAAAAGCTGTCTTGTACCATTGCATTTTTCTCCCAAACGAAGGACACTAGAAAGAAAATTTTAAAGCCTCCTGTTAGGCCATCATCTACACGACATAACCCTGAATTTTCCAATGCGCAGCTCTTTGCAAAAGAGAGATATTGGCAAGGAAAAGCTGTCTTGTTCCATTGCATTTTTCTCCCAAACGAAGGACACTAGAAAGAAAATTTTAAAGCCTCCTGTTAGGCCATCATCTACACGACATAGCCCTGAATTTTCCAATGCGCAGCTCTTTGCAAAAGAGAGATATTGGCAAGGAAAAGCTGTCTTGTACCTTTGCATTTTTCTACCAAACGAAGGTCACTAGAAAGAAAATTTTAAAGCCTCCTGTTAGGCCATCATCTACACGACATAGCCCTGAATTTTCCAATGCGTAGCTCTTTGCAAAAGAGAAATATTGGAAAGGAAAAGCTGTCTTGTACCTTTGCATTTTTCTCCCAAACGAAAGACACTAGAAAGAAAATTTTAAAGCCTCCTGTTAGGCCATCATCTACACGACATAGCCCTGAATTTTCCAATGCGCATCTCTTTGCAAAAGAGAGATATTGGCAAGGAAAAGCTGTCTTGTACCTTTGCATTTTTCTCCCAAACGAAGGTCACTAGAAAGAAAATTTTAAAGCCTCCTATTAGGCCATCATCTACACGACATAGCCCTGAATTTTCCAATGCGCAGCTCTTTGCAAAAGAGAGATATTAGCAAGGAAAAGCTGTCTTGTACCTTTACATTTTTCTCCCAAACGAAGGTCACTAGAAAGAAAATTTTAAAGCCTCCTGTTAGGCCATCATCTACACGACATAGCCCTGAATTTTCCAATGCGTAGCTCTTTGCAAAAGAGAGATATTGGCAAGGAAAAGCTGTCTTGTACCTTTGCATTTTTCTCCCAAACGAAGGACACTAGAAAGAAAATTTTAAAGCCTCCTGTTAGGCCATCATCTACACGACATAGCCCTGAATTTTCCAATGCGCAGCTCTTTGCAAAAGAGAGATATTGGCAAGGAAAAGCTGTCTTGTACCATTGCATTTTTCTCCCAAACGAAGGGCACTAGAAAGAAAATTTTAAAGCCTCCTGTTAGGCCATCATCTACACGACATAGCCCTGAATTTTCCAATGCGCAGCTCTTTGCAAAAGAGAGATATTGGCAAGGAAAAGCTGTCTTGTACCTTTGCATTTTTCTCCCAAACGAAGGTCACTAGAAAGAAAATTTTAAAGCCTCCTGTTAGGCCATCATCTACACGACATAGCCCTGAATTTTCCAATGCGCATCTCTTTGCAAAAGATAAATATTGGCAAGGAAAAGCTGTCTTGTACCTTTGCATTTTTCTCCCAAACGAAGGTCACTAGAAAGAAAATTTTAAAGCCTCCTGTTAGGCCATCATCTACACGACATAGCCCTGAATTTTCCAATGCGCAGCTCTTTGCAAAAGAGAGATATTGGCAAGGAAAAGCTGTCTTGTACCATTGCATTTTTCTCCCAAACGAAGGACACTAGAAAGAACATTTTAAAGCCTCCTGTTAGGCCATCGTCTACACGACATAGCCCTGAATTTTACAATGCGCAGCTCTTTGCAAAAGAGAGATATTGGCAAGGAAAAGCTGTCTTGCACCTTTGCATTTTTCTCCCAAACGAAGGTCACTAGAAAGAAAATTTTAAAGCCTCCTGTTAGGCCATCATCTACACGACATAGCCCTGAATTTTCCAATGCGTAGCTCTTTGCAAAAGAGAGATATTGGCAAGGAAAAGCTGTCTTGTACCTTTGCATTTTTCTCCCAAACGAAGGACACTAGAAAGAAAATTTTAAAGCCTCCTGTTAGGCCATCATCTACACGACATAGCCCTGAATTTTCCAATGCGCAGCTCTTTGCAAAAGAGAGATATTGGCAAGGAAAAGCTGTCTTGTACCATTGCATTTTTCTCCCAAACGAAGGTCACTAGAAAGAAAATTTTAAAGCCTCCTGTTAGGCCATCATCTACACGACATAGCCCTGAATTTTCCAATGCGTAGCTCTTTGCAAAAGAGAGATATTGGCAAGGAAAAGCTGTCTTGTACCTTTGCATTTTTCTCCCAAACGAAGGACACTAGAAAGAAAATTTTAAAGCCTCCTGTTAGGCCATCATCTACACGACATAGCCCTGAATTTTCCAATGCGCAGCTCTTTACAAAAGAGAGATATTGGCAAGGAAAAGCTGTCTTGTACCATTGCATTTTTCTCCCAAACGAAGGACACTAGAAAGAAAATTTTAAAGCCTCCTGTTAGGCCATCATCTACACGACATAGCCCTGAATTTTCCAATGCGCAGCTCTTTGCAAAAGAGAGATATTGGCAAGGAAAAGCTGTCTTGTACCATTGCATTTTTCTCCCAAACGAAGGACACTAGAAAGAACATTTTAAAGCCTCCTGTTAGGCCATCATCTACACGACATAGCCCTGAATTTTCCAATGCGCAGCTCTTTGCAAAAGAGAGATATTGGCAAGGAAAAGCTGTCTTGTACCATTGCATTTTTCTCCCAAACGAAGGTCACTAGAAATAAAATTTTAAAGCCTCCTGTTAGGCCATCATCTACACGACATAGCCCTGAATTTTCCAATGCGTAGCTCTTTGCAAAAGAGAGATATTGGCAAGGAAAAGCTGTCTTGTACCTTTGCATTTTTCTCCCAAACGAAGGACACTAGAAAGAAAATTTTAAAGCCTCCTGTTAGGCCATCATCTACACGACATAGCCCTGAATTTTCCAATGCGTAGCTCTTTGCAAAAGAGAGATATTGGCAAGGAAAAGCTGTCTTGTACCTTTGCATTTTTCTCCCAAACGAAGGACACTAGAAAGAAAATTTTAAAGCCTCCTGTTAGGCCATCATCTACACGACATAGCCCTGAATTTTCCAATGCGCAGCTCTTTGCAAAAGAGAGATATTGGCAAGGAAAAGCTGTCTTGTACCATTGCATTTTTCTCCCAAACGAAGGACACTAGAAAGAACATTTTAAAGCCTCCTGTTAGGCCATCATCTACACGACATAGCCCTGAATTTTCCAATGCGCAGCTCTTTGCAAAAGAGAGATATTGGCAAGGAAAAGCTGTCTTGTACCTTTGCATTTTTCTCCCAAACGAAGGTCACTAGAAAGAAAATTTTAAAGCCTCCTGTTAGGCCATCATCTACACGACATAGCCCTGAATTTTCCAATGCGTAGCTCTTTGCAAAATAGAGATATTGGCAAGGAAAAGCTGTCTTGTACCTTTGCATTTTTCTCCCAAACGAAGGACACTAGAAAGAAAATTTTAAAGCCTCCTGTTAGGCCATCATCTACACGACATAGCCCTGAATTTTCCAATGCGCAGCTCTTTGCAAAAGAGAGATATTGGCAAGGAAAAGCTGTCTTGTACCATTGCATTTTTCTCCCAAACGAAGGACACTAGAAAGAACATTTTAAAGCCTCCTGTTAGGCCATCATCTACACGACATAGCCCTGAATTTTCCAATGCGTAGCTCTTTGCAAAATAGAGATATTGGCAAGGAAAAGCTGTCTTGTACCTTTGCATTTTTCTCCCAAACGAAGGACACTAGAAAGAAAATTTTAAAGCCTCCTGTTAGGCCATCATCTACACGACATAGCCCTGAATTTTCCAATGCGCAGCTCTTTGCAAAAGAGAGATATTGGCAAGGAAAAGCTGTCTTGTACCATTGCATTTTTCTCCCAAACGAAGGTCACTAGAAAGAAAATTTTAAAGCCTCCTGTTAGGCCATCATCTACACGACATAGCCCTGAATTTTCCAATGCGTAGCTCTTTGCAAAAGAGAGATATTGGCAAGGAAAAGCTGTCTTGTACCTTTGCATTTTTCTCCCAAACGAAGGACACTAGAAAGAAAATTTTAAAGCCTCCTGTTAGGCCATCATCTACACGACATAGCCCTGAATTTTCCAATGCGTAGCTCTTTGCAAAAGAGAGATATTGGCAAGGAAAAGCTGTCTTGTACCTTTGCATTTTTCTCCCAAACGAAGGACACTAGAAAGAAAATTTTAAAGCCTCCTTTTAGGCCATCATCTACACGACATAGCCCTGAATTTTCCAATGCGCAGCTCTTTGCAAAAGAGAGATATTGGCAAGGAAAAGCTGTCTTGTACCATTGCATTTTTCTCCCAAACGAAGGGCACTAGAAAGAAAATTTTAAAGCCTCCTGTTAGGCCATCATCTACACGACATAGCCCTGAATTTTCCAATGCGCAGCTCTTTGCAAAAGAGAGATATTGGCAAGGAAAAGCTGTCTTGTACCTTTGCATTTTTCTCCCAAACGAAGGTCACTAGAAAGAAAATTTTAAAGCCTCCTGTTAGGCCATCATCTACACGACATAGCCCTGAATTTTCCAATGCGCATCTCTTTGCAAAAGATAAATATTGGCAAGGAAAAGCTGTCTTGTACCTTTGCATTTTTCTCCCAAACGAAGGTCACTAGAAAGAAAATTTTAAAGCCTCCTGTTAGGCCATCATCTACACGACATAGCCCTGAATTTTCCAATGCGCAGCTCTTTGCAAAAGAGAGATATTGGCAAGGAAAAGCTGTCTTGTACCATTGCATTTTTCTCCCAAACGAAGGACACTAGAAAGAACATTTTAAAGCCTCCTGTTAGGCCATCGTCTACACGACATAGCCCTGAATTTTACAATGCGCAGCTCTTTGCAAAAGAGAGATATTGGCAAGGAAAAGCTGTCTTGCACCTTTGCATTTTTCTCCCAAACGAAGGTCACTAGAAAGAAAATTTTAAAGCCTCCTGTTAGGCCATCATCTACACGACATAGCCCTGAATTTTCCAATGCGTAGCTCTTTGCAAAAGAGAGATATTGGCAAGGAAAAGCTGTCTTGTACCTTTGCATTTTTCTCCCAAACGAAGGACACTAGAAAGAAAATTTTAAAGCCTCCTGTTAGGCCATCATCTACACGACATAGCCCTGAATTTTCCAATGCGCAGCTCTTTGCAAAAGAGAGATATTGGCAAGGAAAAGCTGTCTTGTACCATTGCATTTTTCTCCCAAACGAAGGTCACTAGAAAGAAAATTTTAAAGCCTCCTGTTAGGCCATCATCTACACGACATAGCCCTGAATTTTCCAATGCGTAGCTCTTTGCAAAAGAGAGATATTGGCAAGGAAAAGCTGTCTTGTACCTTTGCATTTTTCTCCCAAACGAAGGACACTAGAAAGAAAATTTTAAAGCCTCCTGTTAGGCCATCATCTACACGACATAGCCCTGAATTTTCCAATGCGCAGCTCTTTACAAAAGAGAGATATTGGCAAGGAAAAGCTGTCTTGTACCATTGCATTTTTCTCCCAAACGAAGGACACTAGAAAGAAAATTTTAAAGCCTCCTGTTAGGCCATCATCTACACGACATAGCCCTGAATTTTCCAATGCGCAGCTCTTTGCAAAAGAGAGATATTGGCAAGGAAAAGCTGTCTTGTACCATTGCATTTTTCTCCCAAACGAAGGACACTAGAAAGAACATTTTAAAGCCTCCTGTTAGGCCATCATCTACACGACATAGCCCTGAATTTTCCAATGCGCAGCTCTTTGCAAAAGAGAGATATTGGCAAGGAAAAGCTGTCTTGTACCATTGCATTTTTCTCCCAAACGAAGGTCACTAGAAATAAAATTTTAAAGCCTCCTGTTAGGCCATCATCTACACGACATAGCCCTGAATTTTCCAATGCGTAGCTCTTTGCAAAAGAGAGATATTGGCAAGGAAAAGCTGTCTTGTACCTTTGCATTTTTCTCCCAAACGAAGGACACTAGAAAGAAAATTTTAAAGCCTCCTGTTAGGCCATCATCTACACGACATAGCCCTGAATTTTCCAATGCGTAGCTCTTTGCAAAAGAGAGATATTGGCAAGGAAAAGCTGTCTTGTACCTTTGCATTTTTCTCCCAAACGAAGGACACTAGAAAGAAAATTTTAAAGCCTCCTGTTAGGCCATCATCTACACGACATAGCCCTGAATTTTCCAATGCGCAGCTCTTTGCAAAAGAGAGATATTGGCAAGGAAAAGCTGTCTTGTACCATTGCATTTTTCTCCCAAACGAAGGACACTAGAAAGAACATTTTAAAGCCTCCTGTTAGGCCATCATCTACACGACATAGCCCTGAATTTTCCAATGCGCAGCTCTTTGCAAAAGAGAGATATTGGCAAGGAAAAGCTGTCTTGTACCTTTGCATTTTTCTCCCAAACGAAGGTCACTAGAAAGAAAATTTTAAAGCCTCCTGTTAGGCCATCATCTACACGACATAGCCCTGAATTTTCCAATGCGTAGCTCTTTGCAAAATAGAGATATTGGCAAGGAAAAGCTGTCTTGTACCTTTGCATTTTTCTCCCAAACGAAGGACACTAGAAAGAAAATTTTAAAGCCTCCTGTTAGGCCATCATCTACACGACATAGCCCTGAATTTTCCAATGCGCAGCTCTTTGCAAAAGAGAGATATTGGCAAGGAAAAGCTGTCTTGTACCATTGCATTTTTCTCCCAAACGAAGGACACTAGAAAGAACATTTTAAAGCCTCCTGTTAGGCCATCATCTACACGACATAGCCCTGAATTTTCCAATGCGCAGCTCTTTGCAAAAGAGAGATATTGGCAAGGAAAAGCTGTCTTGTACCATTGCATTTTTCTCCCAAACGAAGGTCACTAGAAAGAAAATTTTAAAGCCTCCTGTTAGGCCATCATCTACACGACATAGCCCTGAATTTTCCAATGCGTAGCTCTTTGCAAAAGAGAGATATTGGCAAGGAAAAGCTGTCTTGTACCTTTGCATTTTTCTCCCAAACGAAGGACACTAGAAAGAAAATTTTAAAGCCTCCTGTTAGGCCATCATCTACACGACATAGCCCTGAATTTTCCAATGCGCAGCTCTTTGCAAAAGAGAGATATTGGCAAGGAAAAGCTGTCTTGTACCATTGCATTTTTCTCCCAAACGAAGGACACTAGAAAGAACATTTTAAAGCCTCCTGTTAGGCCATCGTCTACACGACATAGCCCTGAATTTTACAATGCGCAGCTCTTTGCAAAAGAGAGATATTGGCAAGGAAAAGCTGTCTTGCACCTTTGCATTTTTCTCCCAAACGAAGGTCACTAGAAAGAAAATTTTAAAGCCTCCTGTTAGGCCATCATCTACACGACATAGCCCTGAATTTTCCAATGCGTAGCTCTTTGCAAAAGAGAGATATTGGCAAGGAAAAGCTGTCTTGTACCTTTGCATTTTTCTCCCAAACGAAGGACACTAGAAAGAAAATTTTAAAGCCTCCTGTTAGGCCATCATCTACACGACATAGCCCTGAATTTTCCAATGCGCAGCTCTTTGCAAAAGAGAGATATTGGCAAGGAAAAGCTGTCTTGTACCATTGCATTTTTCTCCCAAACGAAGGTCACTAGAAAGAAAATTTTAAAGCCTCCTGTTAGGCCATCATCTACACGACATAGCCCTGAATTTTCCAATGCGTAGCTCTTTGCAAAAGAGAGATATTGGCAAGGAAAAGCTGTCTTGTACCTTTGCATTTTTCTCCCAAACGAAGGACACTAGAAAGAAAATTTTAAAGCCTCCTGTTAGGCCATCATCTACACGACATAGCCCTGAATTTTCCAATGCGCAGCTCTTTACAAAAGAGAGATATTGGCAAGGAAAAGCTGTCTTGTACCATTGCATTTTTCTCCCAAACGAAGGACACTAGAAAGAAAATTTTAAAGCCTCCTGTTAGGCCATCATCTACACGACATAGCCCTGAATTTTCCAATGCGCAGCTCTTTGCAAAAGAGAGATATTGGCAAGGAAAAGCTATTTGTACCATTGCATTTTTCTCCCAAACGAAGGACACTAGAAAGAACATTTTAAAGCCTCCTGTTAGGCCATCATCTACACGACATAGCCCTGAATTTTCCAATGCGCAGCTCTTTGCAAAAGAGAGATATTGGCAAGGAAAAGCTGTCTTGTACCATTGCATTTTTCTCCCAAACGAAGGTCACTAGAAAGAAAATTTTAAAGCCTCCTGTTAGGCCATCATCTACACGACATAGCCCTGAATTTTCCAATGCGTAGCTCTTTGCAAAAGAGAGATATTGGCAAGGAAAAGCTGTCTTGTACCTTTGCATTTTTCTCCCAAACGAAGGACACTAGAAAGAAAATTTTAAAGCCTCCTGTTAGGCCATCATCTACACGACATAGCCCTGAATTTTCCAATGCGCAGCTCTTTGCAAAAGAGAGATATTGGCAAGGAAAAGCTGTCTTGTACCATTGCATTTTTCTCCCAAACGAAGGACACTAGAAAGAAAATTTTAAAGCCTCCTGTTAGGCCATCATCTACACGACATAGCCCTGAATTTTCCAATGCGCAGCTCTTTGCAAAAGAGAGATATTGGCAAGGAAAAGCTGTCTTGTACCATTGCATTTTTCTCCCAAACGAAGGACACTAGAAAGAACATTTTAAAGCCTCCTGTTAGGCCATCATCTACACGACATAGCCCTGAATTTTCCAATGCGCAGCTCTTTGCAAAAGAGAGATATTGGCAAGGAAAAGCTGTCTTGTACCATTGCAT
Source organism: Pseudophryne corroboree (assembly GCF_028390025.1). Taxonomy (NCBI): domain Eukaryota; kingdom Metazoa; phylum Chordata; class Amphibia; order Anura; family Myobatrachidae; genus Pseudophryne; species Pseudophryne corroboree. Next base: position 69,121 of record NW_026970474.1, on the reverse strand, counting down.
TTTTCTCCCAAACGAAGGTCACTAGAAAGAAAATTTTAAAGCCTCCTGTTAGGCCATCATCTACACGACATAGCCCTGAATTTTCCAATGCGTAGCTCTTTGCAAAAGAGAGATATTGGCAAGGAAAAGCTGTCTTGTACCTTTGCATTTTTCTCCCAAACGAAGGACACTAGAAAGAAAATTTTAAAGCCTCCTGTTAGGCCATCATCTACACGACATAGTCCTGAATTTTCCAATGCGCAGCTCTTTGCAAAAGAGAGATATTGGCAAGGAAAAGCTGTCTTGTACCATTGCATTTTTCTCCCAAACGAAGGACACTAGAAAGAACATTTTAAAGCCTCCTGTTAGGCCATCATCTACACGACATAACCCTGAATTTTCCAATGCGCAGCTCTTTGCAAAAGAGAGATATTGGCAAGGAAAAGCTGTCTTGTACCTTTGCATTTTTCTCCCAAACGAAGGTTACTAGAAAGAAAATTTTAAAGCCTCCTGTTAGGCCATCATCTACACGACATAGCCCTGAATTTTCCAATACGCAGCTCTTTGCAAAAGAGAGATATTCGCAAGGAAAAGCTGTCTTGTACCATTGCATTTTTCTCCCAAACGAAGGACACTAGAAAGAAAATTTTAAAGCCTCCTGTTATGCCATCATCTACACGACATAGCCCTGAATTTTCCAATGCGCAGCTCTTTGCAAAAGAGAGATATTGGCAAGGAAAAGCTGTCTTGTTCCTTTGCATTTTTCTCCCAAACGAAGGTCACTAGAAAGAAAATTTTAAAGCCTCCTGTTAGGCCATCATCTACACGACATAGCCCTGAATTTTCCAATGCGTAGCTCTTTGCAAAAGAGAGATATTGGCAAGGAAAAGCTGTCTTGTACCTTTGCATTTTTCTCCCAAACGAAGGACACTAGAAAGAAAATTTTAAAGCCTCCTGTTAGGCCATCATCTACACGACATAGCCCTGAATTTTCCAATGCGCAGCTCTTTGCAAAAGAGAGATATTGGCAAGGAAAAGCTGTCTTGTACCATTGCATTTTTCTCCCAAACGAAGGGCACTAGAAAGAAAATTTTAAAGCCTCCTGTTAGGCCATCATCTACACGACATAGCCCTGAATTTTTTAATGCGCAGCTCTTTGCAAAAGAGAGATATTGGCAAGGAAAAGCTGTCTTGTACCTTTGCATTTTTCTCCCAAACGAAGGGCACTAGAAAGAAAATTTTAAAGCCTCCTGTTAGGCCATCATCTACACGACATAGCCCTGAATTTTCCAATGAGTAGCTCTTTGCAAAAGAGAGATATTGGCAAGGAAAAGCTGTCTTGTACCTTTGCATTTTTCTCCCAAACGAAGGACACTAGAAAGAAAATTTTAAAGCCTCCTGTTAGGCCATCATCTACACGACATAGCCCTGAATTTTCCAATGCGCAGCTCTTTGCAAAAGAGAGATATTGGCAAGGAAAAGCTGTCTTGTACCATTGCATTTTTCTCCCAAACGAAGGACACTAGAAAGAACATTTTAAAGCCTCCTGTTAGGCCATCATCTACACGACATAGCCCTGAATTTTCCAATGCGCAGCTCTTTGCAAAAGAGAGATATTGGCAAGGAAAAGCTGTCTTGTACCTTTGCATTTTTCTCCCAAACGAAGGTCACTAGAAAGAAAATTTTAAAGCCTCCTGTTAGGCCAACATCTACACGACATAGCCCTGAATTTTCCAATGCGTAGCTCTTTGCAAAAGAGAGATATTGGCAAGGAAAAGTTGTCTTGTACCTTTGCATTTTTCTCCCAAACGAAGGACACTAGAAAGAAAATTTTAAAGCCTCCTGTTAGGCCATCATCTACACGACATAGCCCTGAATTTTCCAATGCGTAGCTCTTTGCAAAAGAGAGATATTGGCAAGGAAAAGCTGTCTTGTACCTTTGCATTTTTCTCCCAAACGAAGGACACTAGAAAGAAAATTTTAAAGCCTCCTGTTAGGCCATCATCTACACGACATAGCCCTGAATTTTCCAATCCGTAGCTCTTTGCAAAAGAGAGATATTGGCAAGGAAAAGCTGTCTTGTACCTTTGCATTTTTCTCCCAAACGAAGGACACTAGAAAGAAAATTTTAAAGCCTCCTGTTAGGCCATCATCTACACGACATAGCCCTGAATTTTCCAATGCGCAGCTCTTGGCAAGGAAAAGCTGTCTTGTACCATTGCATTTTTCTCCCAAACGAAGGACACTAGAAAGAAAATTTTAAAGCCTCCTGTTAGGCCATCATCTACACGACATAGCCCTGAATTTTCCAATGCGTAGCTCTTTGCAAAAGAGAGATATTGGCAAGGAAAAGCTGTCTTGTACCTTTGCATTTTTCTCCCAAACGAAGGACACTAGAAAGAAAATTTTAAAGCCTCCTGATAGGCCATCATCTACACGACATAGCCCTGAATTTTCCAATGCGCAGCTCTTTGCAAAAGAGAGATATTGGCAAGGAAAAGCTGTCTTGTACCATTGCATTTTTCTCCCAAACGAAGGACACTAGAAAGAACATTTTAAAGCCTCCTGTTAGGCCATCATCTACACGACATAACCCTGAATTTTCCAATGCGCAGCTCTTTGCAAAAGAGAGATATCGGCAAGGAAAAACTGTATTGTACCTTTGCATTTTTCTCCCAAACGAAAGACACTAGAATGAAAATTTTAAAGCCTCCTGTTAGTGCTTCATCTACACGTTATAGCCCTGAATTTTCCAATGCCTAGCTCTTTGCAAAAGAGAGATATCGGCAAGGAAAAGCTGTATTGAACCTTTGCATTTTTCTCCCAAACGAAGGACACTAGAATGAAAATTTTAAAGCCTCCTATTAGTGCTTCATCTACACGTTATAGCCCTGAATTTTCCAATGCCTATCTCTTTGCAAAAGAGAGATATCGGCAAGGAAAAGCTGTATTGTACCTTTGCATTTTTCTCCCAAACGAAGGACACTAGAATGAAAATTTTAAAGCCTCCTGTTAGTGCTTCATCTACACATTATAGCCCTGAATTTTCCAATGCCTAGCTCTTTGCAAAAGAGAGATATTGGCAAGGAAAAGCTGTCTTGTACCTTTGCATTTTTCTCCCAAACGAAGGGCACTAGAAAGAAAATTTTAAAGCCTCCTGTTAGGCCATCATCTACACGACATAGCCCTGAATTTTCCAATGAGTAGCTCTTTGCAAAAGAGAGATATTGGCAAGGAAAAGCTGTCTTGTACCTTTGCATTTTTCTCCCAAACGAAGGACACTAGAAAGAAAATTTTAAAGCCTCCTGTTAGGCCATTATCTACACGACATAGCCCTGAATTTTCCAATGCGCAGCTCTTTGCAAAAGAGAGATATTGGCAAGGAAAAGCTGTCTTGTACCATTGCATTTTTCTCCCAAACGAAGGACACTAGAAAGAAAATTTTAAAGCCTCCTGTTAGGCCATCATCTACACGACATAGCCCTGAATTTTCCAATGCGCAGCTCTTTGCAAAAGAGAGATATTGGCAAGGAAAAGCTGTCTTGTACCATTGCATTTTTCTCCCAAACGAAGGACACTAGAAAGAACATTTTAAAGCCTCCTGTTAGGCCATCATCTACACGACATAGCCCTGAATTTTCCAATGCGCAGCTCTTTGCAAAAGAGAGATATTGGCAAGGAAAAGCTGTCTTGTACCTTTGCATTTTTCTCCCAAACGAAGGTCACTAGAAAGAAAATTTTAAAGCCTCCTGTTAGGCCATCATCTACACGACATAGCCCTGAATTTTCCAATGCGCAGCTCTTGGCAAGGAAAAGCTGTCTTGTACCTTTGCATTTTTCTCCCAAACGAAGGACACTAGAAAGAAAATTTTAAAGCCTCCTGTTAGGCCATCATCTACACGACATAGCCCTGAATTTTCCAATGCGCAGCTCTTTGCAAAAGAGAGATATTGGCAAGGAAAAGCTGTCTTGTACCATTGCATTTTTCTCCCAAACGAAGGACACTAGAAAGAACATTTTAAAGCCTCCTGTTAGGCCATCATCTACACGACATAGCCCTGAATTTTCCAATGCGCAGCTCTTTGCAAAAGAGAGATATTGGCAAGGAAAAGCTGTCTTGTACCTTTGCATTTTTCTCCCAAACGAAGGACACTAGAAAGAAAATGTTAAAGCCTCCTGTTAGGCCATCATCTACACGACATAGCCCTGAATTTTCCAATGCGCAGCTCTTTGCAAAAGAGAGATATTGGCAAGGAAAAGCTGTCTTGTACCTTTGCATTTTTCTCCCAAACGAAGGACACTAGAAAGAAAATTTTAAAGCCTCCTGTTAGGCCATCATCTACACGACATAGCCCTGAATTTTCCAATGCGCAGCTCTTTGCAAAAGAGAGATATTGGCAAAGAAAAGCTGTCTTGTACCATTGCATTTTTCTCCCAAACGAAGGACACTAGAAAGAACATTTTAAAGCCTCCTGTTAGGCCATCATCTACACGACATAGCCCTGAATTTTCCAATGCGTAGCTCTTTGCAAAAGAGAGATATTGGCAAGGAAAAGCTGTCTTGTACCTTTGCATTTTTCTCCCAAACGAAGGACACTAGAAAGAAAATTTTAAAGCCTCCTGTTAGGCCATCATCTACACGACATAGCCCTGAATTTTCCAATCCGTAGCTCTTTGCAAAAGAGAGATATTGGCAAGGAAAAGCTGTCTTGTACCTTTGCATTTTTCTCCCAAACGAAGGACACTAGAAAGAAAATTTTAAAGCCTCCTGTTAGGCCATCATCTACACGACATAGCCCTGAATTTTCCAATGCGCAGCTCTTGGCAAGGAAAAGCTGTCTTGTACCATTGCATTTTTCTCCCAAACGAAGGACACTAGAAAGAAAATTTTAAAGCCTCCTGTTAGGCCATCATCTACACGACATAGCCCTGAATTTTCCAATGCGTAGCTCTTTGCAAAAGAGAGATATTGGCAAGGAAAAGCTGTCTTGTACCTTTGCATTTTTCTCCCAAACGAAGGACACTAGAAAGAAAATTTTAAAGCCTCCTGATAGGCCATCATCTACACGACATAGCCCTGAATTTTCCAATGCGCAGCTCTTTGCAAAAGAGAGATATTGGCAAGGAAAAGCTGTCTTGTACCATTGCATTTTTCTCCCAAACGAAGGACACTAGAAAGAACATTTTAAAGCCTCCTGTTAGGCCATCATCTACACGACATAACCCTGAATTTTCCAATGCGCAGCTCTTTGCAAAAGAGAGATATCGGCAAGGAAAAACTGTATTGTACCTTTGCATTTTTCTCCCAAACGAAAGACACTAGAATGAAAATTTTAAAGCCTCCTGTTAGTGCTTCATCTACACGTTATAGCCCTGAATTTTCCAATGCCTAGCTCTTTGCAAAAGAGAGATATCGGCAAGGAAAAGCTGTATTGAACCTTTGCATTTTTCTCCCAAACGAAGGACACTAGAATGAAAATTTTAAAGCCTCCTATTAGTGCTTCATCTACACGTTATAGCCCTGAATTTTCCAATGCCTATCTCTTTGCAAAAGAGAGATATCGGCAAGGAAAAGCTGTATTGTACCTTTGCATTTTTCTCCCAAACGAAGGACACTAGAATGAAAATTTTAAAGCCTCCTGTTAGTGCTTCATCTACACATTATAGCCCTGAATTTTCCAATGCCTAGCTCTTTGCAAAAGAGAGATATTGGCAAGGAAAAGCTGTCTTGTACCTTTGCATTTTTCTCCCAAACGAAGGGCACTAGAAAGAAAATTTTAAAGCCTCCTGTTAGGCCATCATCTACACGACATAGCCCTGAATTTTCCAATGAGTAGCTCTTTGCAAAAGAGAGATATTGGCAAGGAAAAGCTGTCTTGTACCTTTGCATTTTTCTCCCAAACGAAGGACACTAGAAAGAAAATTTTAAAGCCTCCTGTTAGGCCATTATCTACACGACATAGCCCTGAATTTTCCAATGCGCAGCTCTTTGCAAAAGAGAGATATTGGCAAGGAAAAGCTGTCTTGTACCATTGCATTTTTCTCCCAAACGAAGGACACTAGAAAGAAAATTTTAAAGCCTCCTGTTAGGCCATCATCTACACGACATAGCCCTGAATTTTCCAATGCGCAGCTCTTTGCAAAAGAGAGATATTGGCAAGGAAAAGCTGTCTTGTACCATTGCATTTTTCTCCCAAACGAAGGACACTAGAAAGAACATTTTAAAGCCTCCTGTTAGGCCATCATCTACACGACATAGCCCTGAATTTTCCAATGCGCAGCTCTTTGCAAAAGAGAGATATTGGCAAGGAAAAGCTGTCTTGTACCTTTGCATTTTTCTCCCAAACGAAGGTCACTAGAAAGAAAATTTTAAAGCCTCCTGTTAGGCCATCATCTACACGACATAGCCCTGAATTTTCCAATGCGCAGCTCTTGGCAAGGAAAAGCTGTCTTGTACCTTTGCATTTTTCTCCCAAACGAAGGACACTAGAAAGAAAATTTTAAAGCCTCCTGTTAGGCCATCATCTACACGACATAGCCCTGAATTTTCCAATGCGCAGCTCTTTGCAAAAGAGAGATATTGGCAAGGAAAAGCTGTCTTGTACCATTGCATTTTTCTCCCAAACGAAGGACACTAGAAAGAACATTTTAAAGCCTCCTGTTAGGCCATCATCTACACGACATAGCCCTGAATTTTCCAATGCGCAGCTCTTTGCAAAAGAGAGATATTGGCAAGGAAAAGCTGTCTTGTACCTTTGCATTTTTCTCCCAAACGAAGGACACTAGAAAGAAAATGTTAAAGCCTCCTGTTAGGCCATCATCTACACGACATAGCCCTGAATTTTCCAATGCGCAGCTCTTTGCAAAAGAGAGATATTGGCAAGGAAAAGCTGTCTTGTACCTTTGCATTTTTCTCCCAAACGAAGGACACTAGAAAGAAAATTTTAAAGCCTCCTGTTAGGCCATCATCTACACGACATAGCCCTGAATTTTCCAATGCGCAGCTCTTTGCAAAAGAGAGATATTGGCAAAGAAAAGCTGTCTTGTACCATTGCATTTTTCTCCCAAACGAAGGACACTAGAAAGAACATTTTAAAGCCTCCTGTTAGGCCATCATCTACACGACATAGCCCTGAATTTTCCAATGCGCAGCTCTTTGCAAAAGAGAGATATTGGCAAGGAAAAGCTGTCTTGTACCTTTGCATTTTTCTCCCAAACGAAGGTCACTAGAAAGAAAATTTTAAAGCCTCCTGTTAGGCCATCATCTACACGACATAGCCCTGAATTTTCCAATGCGTAGCTCTTTGCAAAATAGAGATATTGGCAAGGAAAAGCTGTCTTGTACCTTTGCATTTTTCTCCCAAACGAAGGACACTAGAAAGAAAATTTTAAAGCCTCCTGTTAGGCCATCATCTACACGACATAGCCCTGAATTTTCCAATGCGCAGCTCTTTGCAAAAGAGAGATATTGGCAAGGAAAAGCTGTCTTGTACCATTGCATTTTTCTCCCAAACGAAGGACACTAGAAAGAACATTTTAAAGCCTCCTGTTAGGCCATCGTCTACACGACATAGCCCTGAATTTTACAATGCGCAGCTCTTTGCAAAAGAGAGATATTGGCAAGGAAAAGCTGTCTTGCACCTTTGCATTTTTCTCCCAAACGAAGGTCACTAGAAAGAAAATTTTAAAGCCTCCTGTTAGGCCATCATCTACACGACATAGCCCTGAATTTTCCAATGCGTAGCTCTTTGCAAAAGAGAGATATTGGCAAGGAAAAGCTGTCTTGTACCTTTGCATTTTTCTCCCAAACGAAGGACACTAGAAAGAAAATTTTAAAGCCTCCTGTTAGGCCATCATCTACACGACATAGCCCTGAATTTTCCAATGCGCAGCTCTTTGCAAAAGAGAGATATTGGCAAGGAAAAGCTGTCTTGTACCATTGCATTTTTCTCCCAAACGAAGGTCACTAGAAAGAAAATTTTAAAGCCTCCTGTTAGGCCATCATCTACACGACATAGCCCTGAATTTTCCAATGCGTAGCTCTTTGCAAAAGAGAGATATTGGCAAGGAAAAGCTGTCTTGTACCTTTGCATTTTTCTCCCAAACGAAGGACACTAGAAAGAAAATTTTAAAGCCTCCTGTTAGGCCATCATCTACACGACATAGCCCTGAATTTTCCAATGCGTAGCTCTTTGCAAAAGAGAGATATTGGCAAGGAAAAGCTGTCTTGTACCTTTGCATTTTTCTCCCAAACGAAGGACACTAGAAAGAAAATTTTAAAGCCTCCTTTTAGGCCATCATCTACACGACATAGCCCTGAATTTTCCAATGCGCAGCTCTTTGCAAAAGAGAGATATTGGCAAGGAAAAGCTGTCTTGTACCATTGCATTTTTCTCCCAAACGAAGGGCACTAGAAAGAAAATTTTAAAGCCTCCTGTTAGGCCATCATCTACACGACATAGCCCTGAATTTTCCAATGCGCAGCTCTTTGCAAAAGAGAGATATTGGCAAGGAAAAGCTGTCTTGTACCTTTGCATTTTTCTCCCAAACGAAGGTCACTAGAAAGAAAATTTTAAAGCCTCCTGTTAGGCCATCATCTACACGACATAGCCCTGAATTTTCCAATGCGCAGCTCTTTGCAAAAGAGAGATATTGGCAAGGAAAAGCTGTCTTGTACCATTGCATTTTTCTCCCAAACGAAGGACACTAGAAAGAAAATTTTAAAGCCTCCTGTTAGGCCATCATCTACACGACATAGCCCTGAATTTTCCAATGCGCAGCTCTTTGCAAAAGAGAGATATTGGCAAGGAAAAGCTGTCTTGTACCATTGCATTTTTCTCCCAAACGAAGGACACTAGAAAGAACATTTTAAAGCCTCCTGTTAGGCCATCATCTACACGACATAGCCCTGAATTTTCCAATGCGCAGCTCTTTGCAAAAGAGAGATATTGGCAAGGAAAAGCTGTCTTGTACCTTTGCATTTTTCTCCGAAACGAAGGTCACTAGAAAGAAAATTTTAAAGCCTCCTGTTAGGCCATCATCTCCACGACATAGCCCTGAATTTTCCAATGCGCAGCTCTTTGCAAAAGAGAGATATTGGCAAGGAAAAGCTGTCTTGTACCATTGCATTTTTCTCCCAAACGAAGGACACTAGAAAGAAAATTTTAAAGCCTCCTGTTAGGCCATCATCTACACGACATAGCCCTGAATTTTCCAATGCGCAGCTCTTTGCAAAAGAGAGATATTGGCAAGGAAAAGCTGTCTTGTACCATTGCATTTTTCTCCCAAACGAAGGACACTAGAAAGAACATTTTAAAGCCTCCTGTTAGGCCATCATCTACACGACATAGCCCTGAATTTTCCAATGCGCAGCTCTTTGCAAAAGAGAGATATTGGCAAGGAAAAGCTGTCTTGTACCTTTGCATTTTTCTCCCAAACGAAGGACACTAGAAAGAAAATTTTAAAGCCTACTGTTAGGCCATCATCTACACGACATAGCCCTGAATTTTCCAATGCGCAGCTCTTTGCAAAAGAGAGATATTGGCAAGGAAAAGCTGTCTTGTACCTTTGCATTTTTCTCCCAAACGAAGGTCACTAGAAAGAAAATTTTAAAGCCTCCTGTTAGGCCATCATCTACACGACATAGCCCTGAATTTTCCAATGCGTAGCTCTTTGCAAAATAGAGATATTGGCAAGGAAAAGCTGTCTTGTACCTTTGCATTTTTCTCCCAAACGAAGGACACTAGAAAGAAAATTTTAAAGCCTCCTGTTAGGCCATCATCTACACGACATAGCCCTGAATTTTCCAATGCGCAGCTCTTTGCAAAAGAGAGATATTGGCAAGGAAAAGCTGTCTTGTACCATTGCATTTTTCTCCCAAACGAAGGACACTAGAAAGAACATTTTAAAGCCTCCTGTTAGGCCATCGTCTACACGACATAGCCCTGAATTTTACAATGCGCAGCTCTTTGCAAAAGAGAGATATTGGCAAGGAAAAGCTGTCTTGCACCTTTGCATTTTTCTCCCAAACGAAGGTCACTAGAAAGAAAATTTTAAAGCCTCCTGTTAGGCCATCATCTACACGACATAGCCCTGAATTTTCCAATGCGTAGCTCTTTGCAAAAGAGAGATATTGGCAAGGAAAAGCTGTCTTGTACCTTTGCATTTTTCTCCCAAACGAAGGACACTAGAAAGAAAATTTTAAAGCCTCCTGTTAGGCCATCATCTACACGACATAGCCCTGAATTTTCCAATGCGCAGCTCTTTGCAAAAGAGAGATATTGGCAAGGAAAAGCTGTCTTGTACCATTGCATTTTTCTCCCAAACGAAGGTCACTAGAAAGAAAATTTTAAAGCCTCCTGTTAGGCCATCATCTACACGACATAGCCCTGAATTTTCCAATGCGTAGCTCTTTGCAAAAGAGAGATATTGGCAAGGAAAAGCTGTCTTGTACCTTTGCATTTTTCTCCCAAACGAAGGACACTAGAAAGAAAATTTTAAAGCCTCCTGTTAGGCCATCATCTACACGACATAGCCCTGAATTTTCCAATGCGTAGCTCTTTGCAAAAGAGAGATATTGGCAAGGAAAAGCTGTCTTGTACCTTTGCATTTTTCTCCCAAACGAAGGACACTAGAAAGAAAATTTTAAAGCCTCCTTTTAGGCCATCATCTACACGACATAGCCCTGAATTTTCCAATGCGCAGCTCTTTGCAAAAGAGAGATATTGGCAAGGAAAAGCTGTCTTGTACCATTGCATTTTTCTCCCAAACGAAGGGCACTAGAAAGAAAATTTTAAAGCCTCCTGTTAGGCCATCATCTACACGACATAGCCCTGAATTTTCCAATGCGCAGCTCTTTGCAAAAGAGAGATATTGGCAAGGAAAAGCTGTCTTGTACCTTTGCATTTTTCTCCCAAACGAAGGTCACTAGAAAGAAAATTTTAAAGCCTCCTGTTAGGCCATCATCTACACGACATAGCCCTGAATTTTCCAATGCGCAGCTCTTTGCAAAAGAGAGATATTGGCAAGGAAAAGCTGTCTTGTACCATTGCATTTTTCTCCCAAACGAAGGACACTAGAAAGAAAATTTTAAAGCCTCCTGTTAGGCCATCATCTACACGACATAGCCCTGAATTTTCCAATGCGCAGCTCTTTGCAAAAGAGAGATATTGGCAAGGAAAAGCTGTCTTGTACCATTGCATTTTTCTCCCAAACGAAGGACACTAGAAAGAACATTTTAAAGCCTCCTGTTAGGCCATCATCTACACGACATAGCCCTGAATTTTCCAATGCGCAGCTCTTTGCAAAAGAGAGATATTGGCAAGGAAAAGCTGTCTTGTACCTTTGCATTTTTCTCCGAAACGAAGGTCACTAGAAAGAAAATTTTAAAGCCTCCTGTTAGGCCATCATCTCCACGACATAGCCCTGAATTTTCCAATGCGCAGCTCTTTGCAAAAGAGAGATATTGGCAAGGAAAAGCTGTCTTGTACCATTGCATTTTTCTCCCAAACGAAGGACACTAGAAAGAAAATTTTAAAGCCTCCTGTTAGGCCATCATCTACACGACATAGCCCTGAATTTTCCAATGCGCAGCTCTTTGCAAAAGAGAGATATTGGCAAGGAAAAGCTGTCTTGTACCATTGCATTTTTCTCCCAAACGAAGGACACTAGAAAGAACATTTTAAAGCCTCCTGTTAGGCCATCATCTACACGACATAGCCCTGAATTTTCCAATGCGCAGCTCTTTGCAAAAGAGAGATATTGGCAAGGAAAAGCTGTCTTGTACCTTTGCATTTTTCTCCCAAACGAAGGACACTAGAAAGAAAATTTTAAAGCCTACTGTTAGGCCATCATCTACACGACATAGCCCTGAATTTTCCAATGCGCAGCTCTTTGCAAAAGAGAGATATTGGCAAGGAAAAGCTGTCTTGTACCTTTGCATTTTTCTCCCAAACGAAGGTCACTAGAAAGAAAATTTTAAAGCCTCCTGTTAGGCCATCATCTACACGACATAGCCCTGAATTTTCCAATGCGCAGCTCTTTGCAAAAGAGAGATATTGGCAAGGAAAAGCTGTCTTGTACCATTGCATTTTTCTCCCAAACGAAGGACACTAGAAAGAATATTTTAAAGCCTCCTGTTAGGCCATCATCTACACGACATAGCCCTGAATTTTCCAATGCGCAGCTCTTTGCAAAAGAGAGATATTGGCAAGGAAAAGCTGTCTTGTACCTTTGCATTTTTCTACCAAATGAAGGTCACTAGAAAGAAAATTTTAAAGCCTCCTGTTAGGCCATCATCTACACGACATAGCCCTGAATTTTCCAATGCGTAGCTCTTTGCAAAAGAGAGATATTGGCAAGGAAAAGCTGTCTTGTACCTTTGCATTTTTCTCCCAAACGAAGGACACTAGAAAGAAAATTTTAAAGCCTCCTGTTAGGCCATCATCTACACGACATAGCCCTGAATTTTCCAATGCGCAGCTCTTTGCAAAAGAGAGATATTGGCAAGGAAAAGCTGTCTTGTACCATTGCATTTTTCTCCCAAACGAAGGGCACTAGAAAGAAAATTTTAAAGCCTCCTGTTAGGCCATCATCTACACGACATAGCCCTGAATTTTCCAATGCGCAGCTCTTTGCAAAAGAGAGATATTGGCAAGGAAAAGCTGTCTTGTACCTTTGCATTTTTCTCCCAAACGAAGGTCACTAGAAAGAAAATTTTAAAGCCTCCTGTTAGGCCATCATCTACACGACATAGCCCTGAATTTTCCAATGCGCAGCTCTTTGCAAAAGAGAGATATTGGCAAGGAAAAGCTGTCTTGTACCTTTGCATTTTTCTCCCAAACGAAGGTCACTAGAAAGAAAATTTTAAAGCCTCCTGTTAGGCCATCATCTACACGACATAGCCCTGAATTTTCCAATGCGCAGCTCTTTGCAAAAGAGAAATATTGGCAAGGAAAAGCTGTCTTGTACCATTGCATTTTTCTCCCAAACGAAGGACACTAGAAATAAAATTTTAAAGCCTCCTGTTAGGCCATCATCTACACGACATAGCCCTAAATTTTCCAATGCGCAGCTCTTTGCAAAAGAGAGATATTGGCAAGGAAAAGCTGTCTTGTACCTTTGCATTTTTCTCCCAAACGAAGGTCACTAGAAAGAAAATTTTAAAGCCTCCTGTTAGGCCATCATCTACACGACATAGCCCTGAATTTTCCAATGCGCAGCTCTTTGCAAAAGAGAGATATTGGCAAGGAAAAGCTGTCTTGTACCATTGCGTTTTTCTCCCAAACGATGGACACTAGAAAGAAAATTTTAAAGCCTCCTGTTAGGCCATCATCTACACGACATAGCCCTGAATTTTCCAATGCGCAGCTCTTTGCAAAAGAGAGATATTGGCAAGGAAAAGCTGTCTTGTACCATTGCATTTTTCTCCCAAACGAAGGACACTAGAAAGAACATTTTAAAGCCTCCTGTTAGGCCATCATCTACACGACATAGCCCTGAATTTTCCAATGCGCAGCTCTTTGCAAAAGAGAGATATTGGCAAGGAAAAGCTGTCTTGTACCATTGCATTTTTCTCCCAAACGAAGGGCACTAGAAAGAAAATTTTAAAGCCTCCTGTTAGGCCATCATCTACACGACATAGCCCTGAATTTTCCAATGCGCAGCTCTTTGCAAAAGAGAGATATTGGCAAGGAAAAGCTGTCTTGTACCTTTGCATTTTTCTCCCAAACGAAGGTCACTAGAAAGAAAATTTTAAAGCCTCCTGTTAGGCCATCATCTACACGACATAGCCCTGAATTTTCCAATGCGCAGCTCTTTGCAAAAGAGAGATATTGGCAAGGAAAAGCTGTCTTGTACCTTTGCATTTTTCTCCCAAACGAAGGTCACTAGAAAGAAAATTTTAAAGCCTCCTGTTAGGCCATCATCTACACGACATAGCCCTGAATTTTCCAATGCGCAGCTCTTTGCAAAAGAGAGATATTGGCAAGGAAAAGCTGTCTTGTACCATTGCATTTTTCTCCCAAACGAAGGACACTAGAAAGAAAATTTTAAAGCCTCCTGTTAGGCCATCATCTACACGACATAGCCCTAAATTTTCCAATGCGCAGCTTTTTGCAAAAGAGAGATATTGGCAAGGAAAAGCTGTCTTGTACCTTTGCATTTTTCTCCCAAACGAAGGTCACTAGAAAGAAAATTTTAAAGCCTCCTGTTAGGCCATCATCTACACGACATAGCCCTGAATTTTCCAATGCGCAGCTCTTTGCAAAAGAGAGATATTGGCAAGGAAAAGCTGTCTTGTACCATTGCATTTTTCTCCCAAACGAAGGGCACTAGAAAGAAAATTTTAAAGCCTCCTGTTAGGCCATCATCTACACGACATAGCCCTGAATTTTCCAATGCGCAGCTCTTTGCAAAAGAGAGATATTGGCAAGGAAAAGCTGTCTTGTACCTTTGCATTTTTCTCCCAAACGAAGGTCACTAGAAAGAAAATTTTAAAGCCTCCTGTTAGGCCATCATCTACACGACATAGCCCTGAATTTTCCAATGCGCAGCTCTTTGCAAAAGAGAGATATTGGCAAGGAAAAGCTGTCTTGTACCATTGCATTTTTCTCCCAAACGAAGGACACTAGAAAGAAAATTTTAAAGCCTCCTGTTAGGCCATCATCTACACGACATAGCCCTGAATTTTCCAATGCGCAGCTCTTTGCAAAAGAGAGATATTGGCAAGGAAAAGCTGTCTTGTACCATTGCATTTTTCTCCCAAACGAAGGACACTAGAAAGAACATTTTAAAGCCTCCTGTTAGGCCATCATCTACACGACATAGCCCTGAATTTTCCAATGCGCAGCTCTTTGCAAAAGAGAGATATTGGCAAGGAAAAGCTGTCTTGTACCTTTGCATTTTTCTCCGAAACGAAGGTCACTAGAAAGAAAATTTTAAAGCCTCCTGTTAGGCCATCATCTACACGACATAGCCCTGAATTTTCCAATGCGCAGCTCTTTGCAAAAGAGAGATATTGGCAAGGAAAAGCTGTCTTGTACCATTGCATTTTTCTCCCAAACGAAGGACACTAGAAAGAAAATTTTAAAGCCTCCTGTTAGGCCATCATCTACACGACATAGCCCTGAATTTTCCAATGCGCAGCTCTTTGCAAAAGAGAGATATTGGCAAGGAAAAGCTGTCTTGTACCATTGCATTTTTCTCCCAAACGAAGGACACTAGAAAGAACATTTTAAAGCCTCCTGTTAGGCCATCATCTACACGACATAGCCCTGAATTTTCCAATGCGCAGCTCTTTGCAAAAGAGAGATATTGGCAAGGAAAAGCTGTCTTGTACCTTTGCATTTTTCTCCCAAACGAAGGACACTAGAAAGAAAATTTTAAAGCCTACTGTTAGGCCATCATCTACACGACATAGCCCTGAATTTTCCAATGCGCAGCTCTTTGCAAAAGAGAGATATTGGCAAGGAAAAGCTGTCTTGTACCTTTGCATTTTTCTCCCAAACGAAGGTCACTAGAAAGAAAATTTTAAAGCCTCCTGTTAGGCCATCATCTACACGACATAGCCCTGAATTTTCCAATGCGCAGCTCTTTGCAAAAGAGAGATATTGGCAAGCAAAAGCTGTCTTGTACCATTGCATTTTTCTCCCAAACGAAGGACACTAGAAAGAATATTTTAAAGCCTCCTGTTAGGCCATCATCTACACGACATAGCCCTGAATTTTCCAATGCGCAGCTCTTTGCAAAAGAGAGATATTGGCAAGGAAAAGCTGTCTTGTACCTTTGCATTTTTCTACCAAACGAAGGTCACTAGAAAGAAAATTTTAAAGCCTCCTGTTAGGCCATCATCTACACGACATAGCCCTGAATTTTCCAATGCGTAGCTCTTTGCAAAAGAGAGATATTGGCAAGGAAAAGCTGTCTTGTACCTTTGCATTTTTCTCCCAAACGAAGGACACTAGAAAGAAAATTTTAAAGCCTCCTGTTAGGCCATCATCTACACGACATAGACCTGAATTTTCCAATGCGCAGCTCTTTGCAAAAGAGAGATATTGGCAAGGAAAAGCTGTCTTGTACCATTGCATTTTTCTCCCAAACGAAGGGCACTAGAAAGAAAATTTTAAAGCCTCCTGTTAGGCCATCATCTACACGACATAGCCCTGAATTTTCCAATGCGCAGCTCTTTGCAAAAGAGAGATATTGGCAAGGAAAAGCTGTCTTGTACCTTTGCATTTTTCTCCCAAACGAAGGTCACTAGAAAGAAAATTTTAAAGCCTCCTGTTAGGCCATCATCTACACGACATAGCCCTGAATTTTCCAATGCGCAGCTCTTTGCAAAAGAGAGATATTGGCAAGGAAAAGCTGTCTTGTACCTTTGCATTTTTCTCCCAAACGAAGGTCACTAGAAAGAAAATTTTAAAGCCTCCTGTTAGGCCATCATCTACACGACATAGCCCTGAATTTTCCAATGCGCAGCTCTTTGCAAAAGAGAGATATTGGCAAGGAAAAGCTGTCTTGTACCATTGCATTTTTCTCCCAAACGAAGGACACTAGAAAGAAAATTTTAAAGCCTCCTGTTAGGCCATCATCTACACGACATAGCCCTAAATTTTCCAATGCGCAGCTCTTTGCAAAAGAGAGATATTGGCAAGGAAAAGCTGTCTTGTACCTTTGCATTTTTCTCCCAAACGAAGGTCACTAGAAAGAAAATTTTAAAGCCTCCTGTTAGGCCATCATCTACACGACATAGCCCTGAATTTTCCAATGCGCAGCTCTTTGCAAAAGAGAGATATTGGCAAGGAAAAGCTGTCTTGTACCATTGCATTTTTCTCCCAAACGAAGGGCACTAGAAAGAAAATTTTAAAGCCTCCTGTTAGGCCATCATCTACACGACATAGCCCTGAATTTTCCAATGCGCAGCTCTTTGCAAAAGAGAGATATTGGCAAGGAAAAGCTGTCTTGTACCTTTGCATTTTTCTCCCAAACGAAGGTCACTAGAAAGAAAATTTTAAAGCCTCCTGTTAGGCCATCATCTACACGACATAGCCCTGAATTTTCCAATGCGCAGCTCTTTGCAAAAGAGAGATATTGGCAAGGAAAAGCTGTCTTGTACCATTGCATTTTTCTCCCAAACGAAGGACACTAGAAAGAAAATTTTAAAGCCTCCTGTTAGGCCATCATCTACACGACATAGCCCTGAATTTTCCAATGCGCAGCTCTTTGCAAAAGAGAGATATTGGCAAGGAAAAGCTGTCTTGTACCATTCCATTTTTCTCCCAAACGAAGGACACTAGAAAGAACATTTTAAAGCCTCCTGTTAGGCCATCATCTACACGACATAGCCCTGAATTTTCCAATGCGCAGCTCTTTGCAAAAGAGAGATATTGGCAAGGAAAAGCTGTCTTGTACCTTTGCATTTTTCTCCGAAACGAAGGTCACTAGAAAGAAAATTTTAAAGCCTCCTGTTAGGCCATCATCTACACGACATAGCCCTGAATTTTCCAATGCGCAGCTCTTTGCAAAAGAGAGATATTGGCAAGGAAAAGCTGTCTTGTACCATTGCATTTTTCTCCCAAACGAAGGACACTAGAAAGAAAATTTTAAAGCCTCCTGTTAGGCCATCATCTACACGACATAGCCCTGAATTTTCCAATGCGCAGCTCTTTGCAAAAGAGAGATATTGGCAAGGAAAAGCTGTCTTGTACCATTGCATTTTTCTCCCAAACGAAGGACACTAGAAAGAACATTTTAAAGCCTCCTGTTAGGCCATCATCTACACGACATAGCCCTGAATTTTCCAATGCGCAGCTCTTTGCAAAAGAGAGATATTGGCAAGGAAAAGCTGTCTTGTACCTTTGCATTTTTCTCCCAAACGAAGGACACTAGAAAGAAAATTTTAAAGCCTACTGTTAGGCCATCATCTACACGACATAGCCCTGAATTTTCCAATGCGCAGCTCTTTGCAAAAGAGAGATATTGGCAAGGAAAAGCTGTCTTGTACCTTTGCATTTTTCTCCCAAACGAAGGTCACTAGAAAGAAAATTTTAAAGCCTCCTGTTAGGCCATCATCTACACGACATAGCCCTGAATTTTCCAATGCGCAGCTCTTTGCAAAAGAGAGATATTGGCAAGGAAAAGCTGTCTTGTACCATTGCATTTTTCTCCCAAACGAAGGACACTAGAAAGAATATTTTAAAGCCTCCTGTTAGGCCATCATCTACACGACATAGCCCTGAATTTTCCAATGCGCAGCTCTTTGCAAAAGAGAGATATTGGCAAGGAAAAGCTGTCTTGTACCTTTGCATTTTTCTACCAAACGAAGGTCACTAGAAAGAAAATTTTAAAGCCTCCTGTTAGGCCATCATCTACACGACATAGCCCTGAATTTTCCAATGCGTAGCTCTTTGCAAAAGAGAGATATTGGCAAGGAAAAGCTGTCTTGTACCTTTGCATTTTTCTCCCAAACGAAGGACACTAGAAAGAAAATTTTAAAGCCTCCTGTTAGGCCATCATCTACACGACATAGACCTGAATTTTCCAATGCGCAGCTCTTTGCAAAAGAGAGATATTGGCAAGGAAAAGCTGTCTTGTACCATTGCATTTTTCTCCCAAACGAAGGGCACTAGAAAGAAAATTTTAAAGCCTCCTGTTAGGCCATCATCTACACGACATAGCCCTGAATTTTCCAATGCGCAGCTCTTTGCAAAAGAGAGATATTGGCAAGGAAAAGCTGTCTTGTACCTTTGCATTTTTCTCCCAAACGAAGGTCACTAGAAAGAAAATTTTAAAGCCTCCTGTTAGGCCATCATCTACACGACATAGCCCTGAATTTTCCAATGCGCAGCTCTTTGCAAAAGAGAGATATTGGCAAGGAAAAGCTGTCTTGTACCTTTGCATTTTTCTCCCAAACGAAGGTCACTAGAAAGAAAATTTTAAAGCCTCCTGTTAGGCCATCATCTACACGACATAGCCCTGAATTTTCCAATGCGCAGCTCTTTGCAAAAGAGAAATATTGGCAAGGAAAAGCTGTCTTGTACCATTGCATTTTTCTCCCAAACGAAGGACACTAGAAAGAAAATTTTAAAGCCTCCTGTTAGGCCATCATCTACACGACATAGCCCTAAATTTTCCAATGCGCAGCTCTTTGCAAAAGAGAGATATTGGCAAGGAAAAGCTGTCTTGTACCTTTGCATTTTTCTCCCAAACGAAGGTCACTAGAAAGAAAATTTTAAAGCCTCCTGTTAGGCCATCATCTACACGACATAGCCCTGAATTTTCCAATGCGCAGCTCTTTGCAAAAGAGAGATATTGGCAAGGAAAAGCTGTCTTGTACCATTGCGTTTTTCTCCCAAACGAAGGACACTAGAAAGAAAATTTTAAAGCCTCCTGTTAGGCCATCATCTACACGACATAGCCCTGAATTTTCCAATGCGCAGCTCTTTGCAAAAGAGAGATATTGGCAAGGAAAAGCTGTCTTGTACCTTTGCATTTTTCTCCCAAACGAAGGACACTAGAAAGAAAATTTTAAAGCCTCCTGTTAGGCCATCATCTACACGACATAGCCCTGAATTTTCCAATGCGCAGCTCTTAGAGAGATATTGGCAAGGAAAAGCTGTCTTGTACCATTGCATTTTTCTCCCAAACGAAGGAAACTAGAAAGAAAATTTTAAAGCCTCCTGTTAGGCCATCATCTACACGACATAGCCCTGAATTTTCCAATGCGCAGCTCTTTGCAAAAGAGAGATATTGGCAAGGAAAAGCTGTCTTGTACCATTGCATTTTTCTCCCAAACGAAGGACACTAGAAAGAACATTTTAAAGCCTCCTGTTAGGCCATCATCTACACGACATAGCCCTGAATTTTCCAATGCGCAGCTCTTTGCAAAAGAGAGATTTTGGCAAGGAAAAGCTGTCTTGTACCTTTGCATTTTTCTCCCAAACGAAGGACACTAGAAAGAAAATTTTAAAGCCTACTGTTAGGCCATCATCTACACGACATAGCCCTGAATTTTCCAATGCGCAGCTCTTTGCAAAGAGAGATATTGGCAAGGAAAAGCTGTCTTGTACCTTTGCATTTTTCTCCCAAACGAAGGTCACTAGAAAGAAAATTTTAAGCCTCCTGTTAGGCCATCATCTACACGACATAGCCCTGAATTTTCCAATGCGCAGCTCTTTGCAAAAGAGAGATATTGGCAAGGAAAAGCTGTCTTGTACCATTGCATTTTTCTCCCAAACGAAGGACACTAGAAAGAATATTTTAAAGCCTCCTGTTAGGCCATCATCTACACGACATAGCCCTGAATTTTCCAATGCGCAGCTCTTTGCAAAAGAGAGATATTGGCAAGGAAAAGCTGTCTTGTACCTTTGCATTTTTCTACCAAACGAAGGTCACTAGAAAGAAAATTTTAAAGCCTCCTGTTAGGCCATCATCTACACGACATAGCCCTGAATTTTCCAATGCGTAGCTCTTTGCAAAAGAGAGATATTGGCAAGGAAAAGCTGTCTTGTACCTTTGCATTTTTCTCCCAAACGAAGGACACTAGAAAGAAAATTTTAAAGCCTCCTGTTAGGCCATCATCTACACGACATAGCCCTGAATTTTCCAATGCGCAGCTCTTTGCAAAAGAGAGATATTGGCAAGGAAAAGCTGTCTTGTACCATTGCATTTTTCTCCCAAACGAAGGGCACTAGAAAGAAAATTTTAAAGCCTCCTGTTAGGCCATCATCTACACGACATAGCCCTGAATTTTCCAATGCGCAGCTCTTTGCAAAAGAGAGATATTGGCAAGGAAAAGCTGTCTTGTACCTTTGCATTTTTCTCCCAAACGAAGGTCACTAGAAAGAAAATTTTAAAGCCTCCTGTTAGGCCATCATCTACACGACATAGCCCTGAATTTTCCAATGCGCAGCTCTTTGCAAAAGAGAGATATTGGCAAGGAAAAGCTGTCTTGTACCTTTGCATTTTTCTCCCAAACGAAGGTCACTAGAAAGAAAATTTTAAAGCCTCCTGTTAGGCCATCATCTACACGACATAGCCCTGAATTTTCCAATGCGCAGCTCTTTGCAAAAGAGAGATATTGGCAAGGAAAAGCTGTCTTGTACCATTGCATTTTTCTCCCAAACGAAGGACACTAGAAAGAAAATTTTAAAGCCTCCTGTTAGGCCATCATCTACACGACATAGCCCTGAATTTTCCAATGCGCAGCTCTTTGCAAAAGAGAGATATTGGCAAGGAAAAGCTGTCTTGTACCTTTGCATTTTTCTCCCAAACGAAGGACACTAGAAAGAAAATTTTAAAGCCTCCTGTTAGGCCATCATCTACACGACATAGCCCTGAATTTTCCAATGCGCAGCTCTTTGCAAAAGAGAGATATTGGCAAGGAAAAGCTGTCTTGTACCATTGCATTTTTCTCCCAAACGAAGGACACTAGAAAGAAAATTTTAAAGCCTCCTGTTAGGCCATCATCTACACGACATAACCCTGAATTTTCCAATGCGCAGCTCTTTGCAAAAGAGAGATATTGGCAAGGAAAAGCTGTCTTGTTCCATTGCATTTTTCTCCCAAACGAAGGACACTAGAAAGAAAATTTTAAAGCCTCCTGTTAGGCCATCATCTACACGACATAGCCCTGAATTTTCCAATGCGCAGCTCTTTGCAAAAGAGAGATATTGGCAAGGAAAAGCTGTCTTGTACCTTTGCATTTTTCTACCAAACGAAGGTCACTAGAAAGAAAATTTTAAAGCCTCCTGTTAGGCCATCATCTACACGACATAGCCCTGAATTTTCCAATGCGTAGCTCTTTGCAAAAGAGAAATATTGGAAAGGAAAAGCTGTCTTGTACCTTTGCATTTTTCTCCCAAACGAAGGGCACTAGAAAGAAAATTTTAAAGCCTCCTGTTAGGCCATCATCTACACGACATAGCCCTGAATTTTCCAATTCGCAGCTCTTTGCAAAAGAGAGATATTGGCAAGGAAAAGCTGTCTTGTACCTTTGCATTTTTCTCCCAAACGAAGGTCACTAGAAAGAAAATTTTAAAGCCTCCTGTTAGGCCATCATCTACACGACATAGCCCTGAATTTTCCAATGCGCAGCTCTTTGCAAAAGAGAGATATTGGCAAGGAAAAGCTGTCTTGTACCTTTGCATTTTTCTCCCAAACGAAGGTCACTAGAAAGAAAATTTTAAAGCCTCCTGTTAGGCCATCATCTACACGACATAGCCCTGAATTTTCCAATGCGCAGCTCTTTGCAAAAGAGAGATATTGGCAAGGAAAAGCTGTCTTGTACCATTGCATTTTTCTCCCAAACGAAGGACACTAGAAAGAAAATTTTAAAGCCTCCTGTTAGGCCATCATCTACACGACATAGCCCTGAATTTTCCAATGCGCAGCTCTTTGCAAAAGAGAGATATTGGCAAGGAAAAGCTGTCTTGTACCTTTGCATTTTTCTCCCAAACGAAGGACACTAGAAAGAAAATTTTAAAGCCTCCTGTTAGGCCATCATCTACACGACATAGCCCTGAATTTTCCAATGCGCAGCTCTTTGCAAAAGAGAGATATTGGCAAGGAAAAGCTGTCTTGTACCATTGCATTTTTCTCCCAAACGAAGGACACTAGAAAGAAAATTTTAAAGCCTCCTGTTAGGCCATCATCTACACGACATAACCCTGAATTTTCCAATGCGCAGCTCTTTGCAAAAGAGAGATATTGGCAAGGAAAAGCTGTCTTGTTCCATTGCATTTTTCTCCCAAACGAAGGACACTAGAAAGAAAATTTTAAAGCCTCCTGTTAGGCCATCATCTACACGACATAGCCCTGAATTTTCCAATGCGCAGCTCTTTGCAAAAGAGAGATATTGGCAAGGAAAAGCTGTCTTGTACCATTGCATTTTTCTCCCAAACGAAGGACACTAGAAAGAAAATTTTAAAGCCTCCTGTTAGGCCATCATCTACACGACATAGCCCTGAATTTTCCAATGCGCAGCTCTTTGCAAAAGAGAGATATTGGCAAGGAAAAGCTGTCTTGTACCTTTGCATTTTTCTCCCAAACGAAGGACACTAGAAAGAAAATTTTAAAGCCTCCTGTTAGGCCATCATCTACACGACATAGCCCTGAATTTTCCAATGCGCAGCTCTTTGCAAAAGAGAGATATTGGCAAGGAAAAGCTGTCTTGTACCATTGCATTTTTCTCCCAAACGAAGGACACTAGAAAGAAAATTTTAAAGCCTCCTGTTAGGCCATCATCTACACGACATAACCCTGAATTTTCCAATGCGCAGCTCTTTGCAAAAGAGAGATATTGGCAAGGAAAAGCTGTCTTGTTCCATTGCATTTTTCTCCCAAACGAAGGACACTAGAAAGAAAATTTTAAAGCCTCCTGTTAGGCCATCATCTACACGACATAGCCCTGAATTTTCCAATGCGCAGCTCTTTGCAAAAGAGAGATATTGGCAAGGAAAAGCTGTCTTGTACCTTTGCATTTTTCTACCAAACGAAGGTCACTAGAAAGAAAATTTTAAAGCCTCCTGTTAGGCCATCATCTACACGACATAGCCCTGAATTTTCCAATGCGTAGCTCTTTGCAAAAGAGAAATATTGGAAAGGAAAAGCTGTCTTGTACCTTTGCATTTTTCTCCCAAACGAAAGACACTAGAAAGAAAATTTTAAAGCCTCCTGTTAGGCCATCATCTACACGACATAGCCCTGAATTTTCCAATGCGCAGCTCTTTGCAAAAGAGAGATATTGGCAAGGAAAAGCTGTCTTGTACCATTGCATTTTTCTCCCAAACGAAGGGCACTAGAAAGAAAATTTTAAAGCCTCCTGTTAGGCCATCATCTACACGACATAGCCCTGAATTTTCCAATGCGCAGCTCTTTGCAAAAGAGAGATATTGGCAAGGAAAAGCTGTCTTGTACCTTTGCATTTTTCTCCCAAACGAAGGTCACTAGAAAGAAAATTTTAAGGCCTCCTGTTAGGCCATCATCTACACGACATAGCCCTGAATTTTCCAATGCGCAGCTCTTTGCAAAAGAGAGATATTGGCAAGGAAAAGCTGTCTTGTACCTTTGCATTTTTCTACCAAACGAAGGTCACTAGAAAGAAAATTTTAAAGCCTCCTGTTAGGCCATCATCTACACGACATAGCCCTGAATTTTCCAATGCGCAGCTCTTTGCAAAAGAGAGATATTGGCAAGGAAAAGCTGTCTTGTACCATTGCATTTTTCTCCCAAACGAAGGACACTAGAAAGAAAATTTTAAAGCCTCCTGTTAGGCCATCATCTACACGACATAGCCCTGAATTTTCCAATGCGCAGCTCTTTGCAAAAGAGAGATATTGGCAAGGAAAAGCTGTCTTGTACCTTTGCATTTTTCTCCCAAACGAAGGACACTAGAAAGAAAATTTTAAAGCCTCCTGTTAGGCCATCATCTACACGACATAGCCCTGAATTTTCCAATGCGCAGCTCTTTGCAAAAGAGAGATATTGGCAAGGAAAAGCTGTCTTGTACCATTGCATTTTTCTCCCAAACGAAGGACACTAGAAAGAAAATTTTAAAGCCTCCTGTTAGGCCATCATCTACACGACATAACCCTGAATTTTCCAATGCGCAGCTCTTTGCAAAAGAGAGATATTGGCAAGGAAAAGCTGTCTTGTTCCATTGCATTTTTCTCCCAAACGAAGGACACTAGAAAGAAAATTTTAAAGCCTCCTGTTAGGCCATCATCTACACGACATAGCCCTGAATTTTCCAATGCGCAGCTCTTTGCAAAAGAGAGATATTGGCAAGGAAAAGCTGTCTTGTACCTTTGCATTTTTCTACCAAACGAAGGTCACTAGAAAGAAAATTTTAAAGCCTCCTGTTAGGCCATCATCTACACGACATAGCCCTGAATTTTCCAATGCGTAGCTCTTTGCAAAAGAGAAATATTGGAAAGGAAAAGCTGTCTTGTACCTTTGCATTTTTCTCCCAAACGAAGGGCACTAGAAAGAAAATTTTAAAGCCTCCTGTTAGGCCATCATCTACACGACATAGCCCTGAATTTTCCAATTCGCAGCTCTTTGCAAAAGAGAGATATTGGCAAGGAAAAGCTGTCTTGTACCTTTGCATTTTTCTCCCAAACGAAGGTCACTAGAAAGAAAATTTTAAAGCCTCCTGTTAGGCCATCATCTACACGACATAGCCCTGAATTTTCCAATGCGCAGCTCTTTGCAAAAGAGAGATATTGGCAAGGAAAAGCTGTCTTGTACCTTTGCATTTTTCTCCCAAACGAAGGTCACTAGAAAGAAAATTTTAAAGCCTCCTGTTAGGCCATCATCTACACGACATAGCCCTGAATTTTCCAATGCGCAGCTCTTTGCAAAAGAGAGATATTGGCAAGGAAAAGCTGTCTTGTACCATTGCATTTTTCTCCCAAACGAAGGACACTAGAAAGAAAATTTTAAAGCCTCCTGTTAGGCCATCATCTACACGACATAGCCCTGAATTTTCCAATGCGCAGCTCTTTGCAAAAGAGAGATATTGGCAAGGAAAAGCTGTCTTGTACCTTTGCATTTTTCTCCCAAACGAAGGACACTAGAAAGAAAATTTTAAAGCCTCCTGTTAGGCCATCATCTACACGACATAGCCCTGAATTTTCCAATGCGCAGCTCTTTGCAAAAGAGAGATATTGGCAAGGAAAAGCTGTCTTGTACCATTGCATTTTTCTCCCAAACGAAGGACACTAGAAAGAAAATTTTAAAGCCTCCTGTTAGGCCATCATCTACACGACATAACCCTGAATTTTCCAATGCGCAGCTCTTTGCAAAAGAGAGATATTGGCAAGGAAAAGCTGTCTTGTTCCATTGCATTTTTCTCCCAAACGAAGGACACTAGAAAGAAAATTTTAAAGCCTCCTGTTAGGCCATCATCTACACGACATAGCCCTGAATTTTCCAATGCGCAGCTCTTTGCAAAAGAGAGATATTGGCAAGGAAAAGCTGTCTTGTACCTTTGCATTTTTCTACCAAACGAAGGTCACTAGAAAGAAAATTTTAAAGCCTCCTGTTAGGCCATCATCTACACGACATAGCCCTGAATTTTCCAATGCGTAGCTCTTTGCAAAAGAGAAATATTGGAAAGGAAAAGCTGTCTTGTACCTTTGCATTTTTCTCCCAAACGAAGGGCACTAGAAAGAAAATTTTAAAGCCTCCTGTTAGGCCATCATCTACACGACATAGCCCTGAATTTTCCAATTCGCAGCTCTTTGCAAAAGAGAGATATTGGCAAGGAAAAGCTGTCTTGTACCTTTGCATTTTTCTCCCAAACGAAGGTCACTAGAAAGAAAATTTTAAAGCCTCCTGTTAGGCCATCATCTACACGACATAGCCCTGAATTTTCCAATGCGCAGCTCTTTGCAAAAGAGAGATATTGGCAAGGAAAAGCTGTCTTGTACCTTTGCATTTTTCTCCCAAACGAAGGTCACTAGAAAGAAAATTTTAAAGCCTCCTGTTAGGCCATCATCTACACGACATAGCCCTGAATTTTCCAATGCGCAGCTCTTTGCAAAAGAGAGATATTGGCAAGGAAAAGCTGTCTTGTACCATTGCATTTTTCTCCCAAACGAAGGACACTAGAAAGAAAATTTTAAAGCCTCCTGTTAGGCCATCATCTACACGACATAGCCCTGAATTTTCCAATGCGCAGCTCTTTGCAAAAGAGAGATATTGGCAAGGAAAAGCTGTCTTGTACCTTTGCATTTTTCTCCCAAACGAAGGACACTAGAAAGAAAATTTTAAAGCCTCCTGTTAGGCCATCATCTACACGACATAGCCCTGAATTTTCCAATGCGCAGCTCTTTGCAAAAGAGAGATATTGGCAAGGAAAAGCTGTCTTGTACCATTGCATTTTTCTCCCAAACGAAGGACACTAGAAAGAAAATTTTAAAGCCTCCTGTTAGGCCATCATCTACACGACATAACCCTGAATTTTCCAATGCGCAGCTCTTTGCAAAAGAGAGATATTGGCAAGGAAAAGCTGTCTTGTTCCATTGCATTTTTCTCCCAAACGAAGGACACTAGAAAGAAAATTTTAAAGCCTCCTGTTAGGCCATCATCTACACGACATAGCCCTGAATTTTCCAATGCGCAGCTCTTTGCAAAAGAGAGATATTGGCAAGGAAAAGCTGTCTTGTACCATTGCATTTTTCTCCCAAACGAAGGACACTAGAAAGAAAATTTTAAAGCCTCCTGTTAGGCCATCATCTACACGACATAGCCCTGAATTTTCCAATGCGCAGCTCTTTGCAAAAGAGAGATATTGGCAAGGAAAAGCTGTCTTGTACCTTTGCATTTTTCTCCCAAACGAAGGACACTAGAAAGAAAATTTTAAAGCCTCCTGTTAGGCCATCATCTACACGACATAGCCCTGAATTTTCCAATGCGCAGCTCTTTGCAAAAGAGAGATATTGGCAAGGAAAAGCTGTCTTGTACCATTGCATTTTTCTCCCAAACGAAGGACACTAGAAAGAAAATTTTAAAGCCTCCTGTTAGGCCATCATCTACACGACATAACCCTGAATTTTCCAATGCGCAGCTCTTTGCAAAAGAGAGATATTGGCAAGGAAAAGCTGTCTTGTTCCATTGCATTTTTCTCCCAAACGAAGGACACTAGAAAGAAAATTTTAAAGCCTCCTGTTAGGCCATCATCTACACGACATAGCCCTGAATTTTCCAATGCGCAGCTCTTTGCAAAAGAGAGATATTGGCAAGGAAAAGCTGTCTTGTACCTTTGCATTTTTCTACCAAACGAAGGTCACTAGAAAGAAAATTTTAAAGCCTCCTGTTAGGCCATCATCTACACGACATAGCCCTGAATTTTCCAATGCGTAGCTCTTTGCAAAAGAGAAATATTGGAAAGGAAAAGCTGTCTTGTACCTTTGCATTTTTCTCCCAAACGAAAGACACTAGAAAGAAAATTTTAAAGCCTCCTGTTAGGCCATCATCTACACGACATAGCCCTGAATTTTCCAATGCGCAGCTCTTTGCAAAAGAGAGATATTGGCAAGGAAAAGCTGTCTTGTACCATTGCATTTTTCTCCCAAACGAAGGGCACTAGAAAGAAAATTTTAAAGCCTCCTGTTAGGCCATCATCTACACGACATAGCCCTGAATTTTCCAATGCGCAGCTCTTTGCAAAAGAGAGATATTGGCAAGGAAAAGCTGTCTTGTACCTTTGCATTTTTCTCCCAAACGAAGGTCACTAGAAAGAAAATTTTAAGGCCTCCTGTTAGGCCATCATCTACACGACATAGCCCTGAATTTTCCAATGCGCAGCTCTTTGCAAAAGAGAGATATTGGCAAGGAAAAGCTGTCTTGTACCTTTGCATTTTTCTACCAAACGAAGGTCACTAGAAAGAAAATTTTAAAGCCTCCTGTTAGGCCATCATCTACACGACATAGCCCTGAATTTTCCAATGCGCAGCTCTTTGCAAAAGAGAGATATTGGCAAGGAAAAGCTGTCTTGTACCATTGCATTTTTCTCCCAAACGAAGGACACTAGAAAGAAAATTTTAAAGCCTCCTGTTAGGCCATCATCTACACGACATAGCCCTGAATTTTCCAATGCGCAGCTCTTTGCAAAAGAGAGATATTGGCAAGGAAAAGCTGTCTTGTACCTTTGCATTTTTCTCCCAAACGAAGGACACTAGAAAGAAAATTTTAAAGCCTCCTGTTAGGCCATCATCTACACGACATAGCCCTGAATTTTCCAATGCGCAGCTCTTTGCAAAAGAGAGATATTGGCAAGGAAAAGCTGTCTTGTACCATTGCATTTTTCTCCCAAACGAAGGACACTAGAAAGAAAATTTTAAAGCCTCCTGTTAGGCCATCATCTACACGACATAACCCTGAATTTTCCAATGCGCAGCTCTTTGCAAAAGAGAGATATTGGCAAGGAAAAGCTGTCTTGTTCCATTGCATTTTTCTCCCAAACGAAGGACACTAGAAAGAAAATTTTAAAGCCTCCTGTTAGGCCATCATCTACACGACATAGCCCTGAATTTTCCAATGCGCAGCTCTTTGCAAAAGAGAGATATTGGCAAGGAAAAGCTGTCTTGTACCTTTGCATTTTTCTACCAAACGAAGGTCACTAGAAAGAAAATTTTAAAGCCTCCTGTTAGGCCATCATCTACACGACATAGCCCTGAATTTTCCAATGCGTAGCTCTTTGCAAAAGAGAAATATTGGAAAGGAAAAGCTGTCTTGTACCTTTGCATTTTTCTCCCAAACGAAGGGCACTAGAAAGAAAATTTTAAAGCCTCCTGTTAGGCCATCATCTACACGACATAGCCCTGAATTTTCCAATTCGCAGCTCTTTGCAAAAGAGAGATATTGGCAAGGAAAAGCTGTCTTGTACCTTTGCATTTTTCTCCCAAACGAAGGTCACTAGAAAGAAAATTTTAAAGCCTCCTGTTAGGCCATCATCTACACGACATAGCCCTGAATTTTCCAATGCGCAGCTCTTTGCAAAAGAGAGATATTGGCAAGGAAAAGCTGTCTTGTACCTTTGCATTTTTCTCCCAAACGAAGGTCACTAGAAAGAAAATTTTAAAGCCTCCTGTTAGGCCATCATCTACACGACATAGCCCTGAATTTTCCAATGCGCAGCTCTTTGCAAAAGAGAGATATTGGCAAGGAAAAGCTGTCTTGTACCATTGCATTTTTCTCCCAAACGAAGGACACTAGAAAGAAAATTTTAAAGCCTCCTGTTAGGCCATCATCTACACGACATAGCCCTGAATTTTCCAATGCGCAGCTCTTTGCAAAAGAGAGATATTGGCAAGGAAAAGCTGTCTTGTACCTTTGCATTTTTCTCCCAAACGAAGGACACTAGAAAGAAAATTTTAAAGCCTCCTGTTAGGCCATCATCTACACGACATAGCCCTGAATTTTCCAATGCGCAGCTCTTTGCAAAAGAGAGATATTGGCAAGGAAAAGCTGTCTTGTACCATTGCATTTTTCTCCCAAACGAAGGACACTAGAAAGAAAATTTTAAAGCCTCCTGTTAGGCCATCATCTACACGACATAACCCTGAATTTTCCAATGCGCAGCTCTTTGCAAAAGAGAGATATTGGCAAGGAAAAGCTGTCTTGTTCCATTGCATTTTTCTCCCAAACGAAGGACACTAGAAAGAAAATTTTAAAGCCTCCTGTTAGGCCATCATCTACACGACATAGCCCTGAATTTTCCAATGCGCAGCTCTTTGCAAAAGAGAGATATTGGCAAGGAAAAGCTGTCTTGTACCTTTGCATTTTTCTACCAAACGAAGGTCACTAGAAAGAAAATTTTAAAGCCTCCTGTTAGGCCATCATCTACACGACATAGCCCTGAATTTTCCAATGCGTAGCTCTTTGCAAAAGAGAAATATTGGAAAGGAAAAGCTGTCTTGTACCTTTGCATTTTTCTCCCAAACGAAAGACACTAGAAAGAAAATTTTAAAGCCTCCTGTTAGGCCATCATCTACACGACATAGCCCTGAATTTTCCAATGCGCAGCTCTTTGCAAAAGAGAGATATTGGCAAGGAAAAGCTGTCTTGTACCATTGCATTTTTCTCCCAAACGAAGGGCACTAGAAAGAAAATTTTAAAGCCTCCTGTTAGGCCATCATCTACACGACATAGCCCTGAATTTTCCAATGCGCAGCTCTTTGCAAAAGAGAGATATTGGCAAGGAAAAGCTGTCTTGTACCTTTGCATTTTTCTCCCAAACGAAGGTCACTAGAAAGAAAATTTTAAAGCCTCCTGTTAGGCCATCATCTACACGACATAGCCCTGAATTTTCCAATGCGCAGCTCTTTGCAAAAGAGAGATATTGGCAAGGAAAAGCTGTCTTGTACCTTTGCATTTTTCTACCAAACGAAGGTCACTAGAAAGAAAATTTTAAAGCCTCCTGTTAGGCCATCATCTACACGACATAGCCCTGAATTTTCCAATGCGTAGCTCTTTGCAAAAGAGAAATATTGGAAAGGAAAAGCTGTCTTGTACCTTTGCATTTTTCTCCCAAACGAAGGGCACTAGAAAGAAAATTTTAAAGCCTCCTGTTAGGCCATCATCTACACGACATAGCCCTGAATTTTCCAATTCGCAGCTCTTTGCAAAAGAGAGATATTGGCAAGGAAAAGCTGTCTTGTACCTTTGCATTTTTCTCCCAAACGAAGGTCACTAGAAAGAAAATTTTAAAGCCTCCTGTTAGGCCATCATCTACACGACATAGCCCTGAATTTTCCAATGCGCAGCTCTTTGCAAAAGAGAGATATTGGCAAGGAAAAGCTGTCTTGTACCTTTGCATTTTTCTCCCAAACGAAGGTCACTAGAAAGAAAATTTTAAAGCCTCCTGTTAGGCCATCATCTACACGACATAGCCCTGAATTTTCCAATGCGCAGCTCTTTGCAAAAGAGAGATATTGGCAAGGAAAAGCTGTCTTGTACCATTGCATTTTTCTCCCAAACGAAGGACACTAGAAAGAAAATTTTAAAGCCTCCTGTTAGGCCATCATCTACACGACATAGCCCTGAATTTTCCAATGCGCAGCTCTTTGCAAAAGAGAGATATTGGCAAGGAAAAGCTGTCTTGTACCTTTGCATTTTTCTCCCAAACGAAGGACACTAGAAAGAAAATTTTAAAGCCTCCTGTTAGGCCATCATCTACACGACATAGCCCTGAATTTTCCAATGCGCAGCTCTTTGCAAAAGAGAGATATTGGCAAGGAAAAGCTGTCTTGTACCATTGCATTTTTCTCCCAAACGAAGGACACTAGAAAGAAAATTTTAAAGCCTCCTGTTAGGCCATCATCTACACGACATAACCCTGAATTTTCCAATGCGCAGCTCTTTGCAAAAGAGAGATATTGGCAAGGAAAAGCTGTCTTGTTCCATTGCATTTTTCTCCCAAACGAAGGACACTAGAAAGAAAATTTTAAAGCCTCCTGTTAGGCCATCATCTACACGACATAGCCCTGAATTTTCCAATGCGCAGCTCTTTGCAAAAGAGAGATATTGGCAAGGAAAAGCTGTCTTGTACCTTTGCATTTTTCTACCAAACGAAGGTCACTAGAAAGAAAATTTTAAAGCCTCCTGTTAGGCCATCATCTACACGACATAGCCCTGAATTTTCCAATGCGTAGCTCTTTGCAAAAGAGAAATATTGGAAAGGAAAAGCTGTCTTGTACCTTTGCATTTTTCTCCCAAACGAAAGACACTAGAAAGAAAATTTTAAAGCCTCCTGTTAGGCCATCATCTACACGACATAGCCCTGAATTTTCCAATGCGCAGCTCTTTGCAAAAGAGAGATATTGGCAAGGAAAAGCTGTCTTGTACCATTGCATTTTTCTCCCAAACGAAGGGCACTAGAAAGAAAATTTTAAAGCCTCCTGTTAGGCCATCATCTACACGACATAGCCCTGAATTTTCCAATGCGCAGCTCTTTGCAAAAGAGAGATATTGGCAAGGAAAAGCTGTCTTGTACCTTTGCATTTTTCTCCCAAACGAAGGTCACTAGAAAGAAAATTTTAAAGCCTCCTGTTAGGCCATCATCTACACGACATAGCCCTGAATTTTCCAATGCGCAGCTCTTTGCAAAAGAGAGATATTGGCAAGGAAAAGCTGTCTTGTACCTTTGCATTTTTCTCCCAAACGAAGGTCACTAGAAAGAACATTTTAAAGCCTCCTGTTAGGCCATCATCTACACGACATAGCCCTGAATTTTCCAATGCGCAGCTCTTTGCAAAAGAGAGATATTGGCAAGGAAAAGCTGTCTTGTACCTTTGCATTTTTCTCCCAAACGAAGGTCACTAGAAAGAAAATTTTAAAGCCTCCTGTTAGGCCACACGACATAGCCCTGAATTTTCCAATGCGTAGCTCTTTGCAAAAGAGAGATATTGGCAAGGAAAAGCTGTCTTGTACCTTTGCATTTTTCTCCCAAACGAAGGACACTAGAAAGAAAATTTTAAAGCCTCCTGTTAGGCCATCATCTACACGACATAGCCCTGGATTTTCCAATGCGCAGCTCTTTGCAAAAGAGAGATATTGGCAAGGAAAAGCTTTCTTGTACCATTGCATTTTTCTCCCAAACGAAGGTCACTAGAAAGAAAATTTTAAAGCCTCCTGTCAGGCCATCATCTACACGACATAGCCCTGAATTTTCCAATGCGTAGCTCTTTGCAAAAGAGAGATATTGGCAAGGAAAAGCTGTCTTGTACCTTTGCATTTTTCTCCCAAATGAAGGACACTAGAAAGAAAATTTTAAAGCCTCCTGTTAGGCCATCATCTACACGACATAGCCCTGAATTTTCCAATGCGCAGCTCTTTGCAAAAGAGAGATATTGGCAAGGAAAAGCTGTCTTGTACCATTGCATTTTTCTCCCAAACGAAGGACACTAGAAAGAACATTTTAAAGCCTCCTGTTAGGCCATCATCTACACGACATAGCCCTGAATTTTCCAATGCGCAGCTCTTTGCAAAAGAGAGATATTGGCAAGGAAAAGCTGTCTTGTACCATTGCATTTTTCTCCCAAACGAAGGACACTAGAAAGAACATTTTAAAGCCTCCTGTTAGGCCATCATCTACACGACATAGCCCTAAATTTTCCAATGCGCAGCTCTTTGCAAAAGAGAGATATTGGCAAGGAAAAGCTGTCTTGTACCATTGCATTTTTCTCCCAAACGAAGGACACTAGAAAGAACATTTTAAAGCCTCCTGTTAGGCCATCATCTACACGACATAGCCCTGAATTTTCCAATGCGCAGCTCTTTGCAAAAGAGAGATATTGGCAAGGAAAAGCTGTCTTGTACCTTTGCATTTTTCTCCCAAACGAAGGACACTAGAAAGAAAATTTTAAAGCCTCCTGTTAGGCCATCATCTACACGACATAGCCCTGAATTTTCCAATGCGCAGCTCTTTGCAAAAGAGAGATATTGGCAAGGAAAAGCTGTCTTGTACCATTGCATTTTTCTCCCAAACGAAGGACACTAGAAAGAAAATTTTAAAGCCTCCTGTTAGGCCATCATCTACACGACATAGCCCTGAATTTTCCAATGCGCAGCTCTTTGCAAAAGAGAGATATTGGCAAGGAAAAGCTGTCTTGTACCATTGCATTTTTCTCCCAAACGAAGGGCACTAGAAAGAAAATTTTAAAGCCTCCTGTTAGGCCATCATCTACACGACATAGCCCTGAATTTTTTAATGCGCAGCTCTTTGCAAAAGAGAGATATTGGAAAGGAAAAGCTGTCTTGTACCTTTGCATTTTTCTCCCAAACGAAGGGCACTAGAAAGAAAATTTTAAAGCCTCCTGTTAGGCCATCATCTACACGACATAGCCCTGAATTTTCCAATGAGTAGCTCTTTGCAAAAGAGAGATATTGGCAAGGAAAAGCTGTCTTGTACCTTTGCATTTTTCTCCCAAACGAAGGACACTAGAAAGAAATTTTTAAAGCCTCCTGTTAGGCCATCATCTACACGACATAGCTCTGAATTTTCCAATGCGTAGCTCTTTGCAAAAGAGAGATATTGGCAAGGAAAAGCTGTCTTGTACCTTTGCATTTTTCTCCCAAACGAAGGACACTAGAAAGAAAATTTTAAAGCCTCCTGTTAGGCCATCATCTACACGACATAGCCCTGAATTTTCCAATGCGCAGCTCTTTGCAAAAGAGAGATATTGGCAAGGAAAAGCTGTCTTGTACCATTGCATTTTTCTCCCAAACGAAGGACACTAGAAAGAAAATTTGAAAGCCTCCTGTTAGGCCATCATCTACACGACATAGCCCTAAATTTTCCAATGCGCAGCTCTTTGCAAAAGAGAGATATTGGCAAGGAAAAGCTGTCTTGTACCATTGCATTTTTCTCCCAAACGAAGGACACTAGAAAGAACATTTTAAAGCCTCCTGTTAGGCCATCATCTACACGACATAGCCCTGAATTTTCCAATGCGCAGCTCTTTGCAAAAGAGAGATATTGGCAAGGAAAAGCTGTCTTGTACCTTTGCATTTTTCTCCCAAACGAAGGACACTAGACAGAAAATTTTAAAGCCTCCTGTTAGGCCATCATCTACACGACATAGCCCTGAATTTTCCAATGCGCAGCTCTTTGCAAAAGAGAGATATTGGCAAGGAAAAGCTGTCTTGTACCATTGCATTTTTCTCCCAAATGAAGGACACTAGAAAGAAAATTTTAAAGCCTCCTGTTAGGCCATCATCTACACGACATAGCCCTGAATTTTCCAATGCGCAGCTCTTTGCAAAAGAGAGATATTGGCAAGGAAAAGCTGTCTTGTACCATTGCATTTTTCTCCCAAACGAAGGACACTAGAAAGAAAATTTTAAAGCCTCCTGTTAGGCCATCATCTACACGACATAGCCCTGAATTTTCCAATGCGCAGCTCTTTGCAAAAGAGAGATATTGGCAAGGAAAAGCTGTCTTGTACCATTGCATTTTTCTCCCAAACGAAGGACACTAGAAAGAACATTTTAAAGCCTCCTGTTAGGCCATCATCTACACGACATAGCCCTGAATTTTCCAATGCGCAGCTCTTTGCAAAAGAGAGATATTGGCAAGGAAAAGCTGTCTTGTACCTTTGCATTTTTCTCCCAAACGAAGGTCACTAGAAAGAAAATTTTAAAGCCTCCTGTTAGGCCATCATCTACACGACATAGCCCTGAATTTTCCAATGCGTAGCTCTTTGCAAAAGAGAGATATTGGCAAGGAAAAGCTGTCTTGTACCTTTGCATTTTTCTCCCAAACGAAGGACACTAGAAAGAAAATTTTAAAGCCTCCTGTTAGGCCATCATCTACACGACATAGCCCTGAATTTTCCAATGCGTAGCTCTTTGCAAAAGAGAGATATTGGCAAGGAAAAGCTGTCTTGTACCTTTGCATTTTTCTCCCAAACGAAGGACACTAGAAAGAAAATTTTAAAGCCTCCTTTTAGGCCATCATCTACACGACATAGCCCTGAATTTTCCAATGCGCAGCTCTTTGCAAAAGAGAGATATTGGCAAGGAAAAGCTGTCTTGTACCATTGCATTTTTCTCCCAAACGAAGGGCACTAGAAAGAAAATTTTAAAGCCTCCTGTTAGGCCATCATCTACACGACATAGCCCTGAATTTTCCAATGCGCAGCTCTTTGCAAAAGAGAGATATTGGCAAGGAAAAGCTGTATTGTACCTTTGCATTTTTCTCCCAAACGAAGGACACTAGAAAGAAAATTTTAAAGCCTCCTGTTAGGCCATCATCTACACGACATAGCCCTGAATTTTCCAATGCGCAGCTCTTTGCAAAAGAGAGATATTGGCAAGGAAAAGCTGTCTTGTACCATTGCATTTTTCTCCCAAACGAAGGACACTAGAAAGAAAATTTTAAAGCCTCCTGTTAGGCCATCATCTACACGACATAGCCCAGAATTTTCCAATGCGCAGCTCTTTGCAAAAGAGAGATATTGGCAAGGAAAAGCTGTCTTGTACCATTGCATTTTTCTCCCAAACGAAGGGCACTAGAAAGAAAATTTTAAAGCCTCCTGTTAGGCCATCATCTACACGACATAGCCCTGAATTTTTTAATGCGCAGCTCTTTGCAAAAGAGAGATATTGGCAAGGAAAAGCTGTCTTGTACCTTTGCATTTTTCTCCCAAACGAAGGGCACTAGAAAGAAAATTTTAAAGCCTCCTGTTAGGCCATCATCTACACGACATAGCCCTGAATTTTCCAATGAGTAGCTCTTTGCAAAAGAGAGATATTGGCAAGGAAAAGCTGTCTTGTACCTTTGCATTTTTCTCCCAAACGAAGGACACTAGAAAGAAAATTTTAAAGCCTCCTGTTAGGCCATCATCTACACGACATAGCCCTGAATTTTCCAATGCGCAGCTCTTTACAAAAGAGAGATATTGGCAAGGAAAAGCTGTCTTGTACCATTGCATTTTTCTCCCAAACGAAGGACACTAGAAAGAAAATTTTAAAGCCTCCTGTTAGGCCATCATCTACACGACATAGCCCTGAATTTTCCAATGCGCAGCTCTTTGCAAAAGAGAGATATTGGCAAGGAAAAGCTGTCTTGTACCATTGCATTTTTCTCCCAAACGAAGGACACTAGAAAGAACATTTTAAAGCCTCCTGTTAGGCCATCATCTACACGACATAGCCCTGAATTTTCCAATGCGCAGCTCTTTGCAAAAGAGAGATATTGGCAAGGAAAAGCTGTCTTGTACCTTTGCATTTTTCTCCCAAACGAAGGGCACTAGAAAGAAAATTTTAAAGCCTCCTGTTAGGCCATCATCTACACGACATAGCCCTGAATTTTCCAATGAGTAGCTCTTTGCAAAAGAGAGATATTGGCAAGGAAAAGCTGTCTTGTACCTTTGCATTTTTCTCCCAAACGAAGGACACTAGAAAGAAAATTTTAAAGCCTCCTGTTAGGCCATCATCTACACGACATAGCCCTGAATTTTCCAATGCGCAGCTCTTTACAAAAGAGAGATATTGGCAAGGAAAAGCTGTCTTGTACCATTGCATTTTTCTCCCAAACGAAGGACACTAGAAAGAAAATTTTAAAGCCTCCTGTTAGGCCATCATCTACACGACATAGCCCTGAATTTTCCAATGCGCAGCTCTTTGCAAAAGAGAGATATTGGCAAGGAAAAGCTGTCTTGTACCATTGCATTTTTCTCCCAAACGAAGGACACTAGAAAGAACATTTTAAAGCCTCCTGTTAGGCCATCATCTACACGACATAGCCCTGAATTTTCCAATGCGTAGCTCTTTGCAAAAGAGAGATATTGGCAAGGAAAAGCTGTCTTGTACCTTTGCATTTTTCTCCCAAACGAAGGACACTAGAAAGAAAATTTTAAAGCCTCCTTTTAGGCCATCATCTACACGACATAGCCCTGAATTTTCCAATGCGCAGCTCTTTGCAAAAGAGAGATATTGGCAAGGAAAAGCTGTCTTGTACCATTGCATTTTTCTCCCAAACGAAGGGCACTAGAAAGAAAATTTTAAAGCCTCCTGTTAGGCCATCATCTACACGACATAGCCCTGAATTTTCCAATGCGCAGCTCTTTGCAAAAGAGAGATATTGGCAAGGAAAAGCTGTATTGTACCTTTGCATTTTTCTCCCAAACGAAGGACACTAGAAAGAAAATTTTAAAGCCTCCTGTTAGGCCATCATCTACACGACATAGCCCTGAATTTTCCAATGCGCAGCTCTTTGCAAAAGAGAGATATTGGCAAGGAAAAGCTGTCTTGTACCATTGCATTTTTCTCCCAAACGAAGGACACTAGAAAGAAAATTTTAAAGCCTCCTGTTAGGCCATCATCTACACGACATAGCCCAGAATTTTCCAATGCGCAGCTCTTTGCAAAAGAGAGATATTGGCAAGGAAAAGCTGTCTTGTACCATTGCATTTTTCTCCCAAACGAAGGGCACTAGAAAGAAAATTTTAAAGCCTCCTGTTAGGCCATCATCTACACGACATAGCCCTGAATTTTTTAATGCGCAGCTCTTTGCAAAAGAGAGATATTGGCAAGGAAAAGCTGTCTTGTACCTTTGCATTTTTCTCCCAAACGAAGGGCACTAGAAAGAAAATTTTAAAGCCTCCTGTTAGGCCATCATCTACACGACATAGCCCTGAATTTTCCAATGAGTAGCTCTTTGCAAAAGAGAGATATTGGCAAGGAAAAGCTGTCTTGTACCTTTGCATTTTTCTCCCAAACGAAGGACACTAGAAAGAAAATTTTAAAGCCTCCTGTTAGGCCATCATCTACACGACATAGCCCTGAATTTTCCAATGCGTAGCTCTTTGCAAAAGAGAGATATTGGCAAGGAAAAGCTGTCTTGTACCTTTGCATTTTTCTCCCAAACGAAGGACACTAGAAAGAAAATTTTAAAGCCTCCTGTTAGGCCATCATCTACACGACATAGCCCTGAATTTTCCAATGCGCAGCTCTTTGCAAAAGAGAGATATTGGCAAGGAAAAGCTGTCTTGTACCATTGCATTTTTCTCCCAAACGAAGGACACTAGAAAGAACATTTTAAAGCCTCCTGTTAGGCCATCATCTACACGACATAGCCCTGAATTTTCCAATGCGCAGCTCTTTGCAAAAGAGAGATATTGGCAAGGAAAAGCTGTCTTGTACCTTTGCATTTTTCTCCCAAACGAAGGACACTAGAAAGAAAATTTTAAAGCCTCCTGTTAGGCCATCATCTACACGACATAGCCCTGAATTTTCCAATGCGCAGCTCTTTGCAAAAGAGAGATATTGGCAAGGAAAAGCTGTCTTGTACCATTGCATTTTTCTCCCAAACGAAGGACACTAGAAAGAAAATTTTAAAGCCTCCTGTTAGGCCATCATCTACACGACATAGCCCTGAATTTTCCAATGCGCAGCTCTTTGCAAAAGAGAGATATTGGCAAGGAAAAGCTGTCTTGTACCATTGCATTTTTCTCCCAAACGAAGGACACTAGAAAGAAAATTTTAAAGCCTCCTGTTAGGCCATCATCTACACGACATAGCCCTGAATTTTCCAATGCGCAGCTCTTTGCAAAAGAGAGATATTGGCAAGGAAAAGCTGTCTTGTACCATTGCATTTTTCTCCCAAACGAAGGACACTAGAAAGAACATTTTAAAGCCTCCTGTTAGGCCATCATCTACACGACATAGCCCTGAATTTTCCAATGCGCAGCTCTTTGCAAAAGAGAGATATTGGCAAGGAAAAGCTGTCTTGTACCTTTGCATTTTTCTCCCAAACGAAGGACACTAGAAAGAAAATTTTAAAGCCTCCTGTTAGGCCATCATCTACACGACATAGCCCTGAATTTTCCAATGCGCAGCTCTTTGCAAAAGAGAGATATTGGCAAGGAAAAGCTGTCTTGTACCATAGCATTTTTCTCCCAAACGAAGGACACTAGAAAGAAAATTTTAAAGCCTCCTTTTAGGCCATCATCTACACGACATAGCCCTGAATTTTCCAATGCGCAGCTCTTTGCAAAAGAGAGATATTGGCAAGGAAAAGCTGTCTTGTACCATTGCATTTTTCTCCCAAACGAAGGACACTAGAAAGAACATTTTAAAGCCTCCTGTTAGGCCATCATCTACACGACATAGCCCTGAATTTTCCAATGCGCAGCTCTTTGCAAAAGAGAGATATTGGCAAGGAAAAGCTGTCTTGTACCATTGCATTTTTCTCCCAAACGAAGGACACTAGAAAGAACATTTTAAAGCCTCCTGTTAGGCCATCATCTACACGACATAGCCCTAAATTTTCCAATGCGCAGCTCTTTGCAAAAGAGAGATATTGGCAAGGAAAAGCTGTCTTGTACCATTGCATTTTTCTCCCAAACGAAGGACACTAGAAAGAACATTTTAAAGCCTCCTGTTAGGCCATCATCTACACGACATAGCCCTGAATTTTCCAATGCGCAGCTCTTTGCAAAAGAGAGATATTGGCAAGGAAAAGCTGTCTTGTACCTTTGCATTTTTCTCCCAAACGAAGGACACTAGAAAGAAAATTTTAAAGCCTCCTGTTAGGCCATCATCTACACGACATAGCCCTGAATTTTCCAATGCGCAGCTCTTTGCAAAAGAGAGATATTGGCAAGGAAAAGCTGTCTTGTACCATTGCATTTTTCTCCCAAACGAAGGACACTAGAAAGAAAATTTTAAAGCCTCCTGTTAGGCCATCATCTACACGACATAGCCCTGAATTTTCCAATGCGCAGCTCTTTGCAAAAGAGAGATATTGGCAAGGAAAAGCTGTCTTGTACCATTGCATTTTTCTCCCAAACGAAGGGCACTAGAAAGAAAATTTTAAAGCCTCCTGTTAGGCCATCATCTACACGACATAGCCCTGAATTTTTTAATGCGCAGCTCTTTGCAAAAGAGAGATATTGGCAAGGAAAAGCTGTCTTGTACCTTTGCATTTTTCTCCCAAACGAAGGGCACTAGAAAGAAAATTTTAAAGCCTCCTGTTAGGCCATCATCTACACGACATAGCCCTAAATTTTCCAATGCGCAGCTCTTTGCAAAAGAGAGATATTGGCAAGGAAAAGCTGTCTTGTACCATTGCATTTTTCTCCCAAACGAAGGACACTAGAAAGAACATTTTAAAGCCTCCTGTTAGGCCATCATCTACACGACATAGCCCTGAATTTTCCAATGCGCAGCTCTTTGCAAAAGAGAGATATTGGCAAGGAAAAGCTGTCTTGTACCTTTGCATTTTTCTCCCAAACGAAGGACACTAGAAAGAAAATTTTAAAGCCTCCTGTTAGGCCATCATCTACACGACATAGCCCTGAATTTTCCAATGCGCAGCTCTTTGCAAAAGAGAGATATTGGCAAGGAAAAGCTGTCTTGTACCATTGCATTTTTCTCCCAAACGAAGGACACTAGAAAGAAAATTTTAAAGCCTCCTGTTAGGCCATCATCTACACGACATAGCCCTGAATTTTCCAATGCGCAGCTCTTTGCAAAAGAGAGATATTGGCAAGGAAAAGCTGTCTTGTACCATTGCATTTTTCTCCCAAACGAAGGGCACTAGAAAGAAAATTTTAAAGCCTCCTGTTAGGCCATCATCTACACGACATAGCCCTGAATTTTTTAATGCGCAGCTCTTTGCAAAAGAGAGATATTGGCAAGGAAAAGCTGTCTTGTACCTTTGCATTTTTCTCCCAAACGAAGGGCACTAGAAAGAAAATTTTAAAGCCTCCTGTTAGGCCATCATCTACACGACATAGCCCTGAATTTTCCAATGAGTAGCTCTTTGCAAAAGAGAGATATTGGCAAGGAAAAGCTGTCTTGTACCTTTGCATTTTTCTCCCAAACGAAGGACACTAGAAAGAAATTTTTAAAGCCTCCTGTTAGGCCATCATCTACACGACATAGCTCTGAATTTTCCAATGCGTAGCTCTTTGCAAAAGAGAGATATTGGCAAGGAAAAGCTGTCTTGTACCTTTGCATTTTTCTCCCAAACGAAGGACACTAGAAAGAAAATTTTAAAGCCTCCTGTTAGGCCATCATCTACACGACATAGCCCTGAATTTTCCAATGCGCAGCTCTTTGCAAAAGAGAGATATTGGCAAGGAAAAGCTGTCTTGTACCATTGCATTTTTCTCCCAAACGAAGGACACTAGAAAGAAAATTTTAAAGCCTCCTGTTAGGCCATCATCTACACGACATAGCCCTAAATTTTCCAATGCGCAGCTCTTTGCAAAAGAGAGATATTGGCAAGGAAAAGCTGTCTTGTACCATTGCATTTTTCTCCCAAACGAAGGACACTAGAAAGAACATTTTAAAGCCTCCTGTTAGGCCATCATCTACACGACATAGCCCTGAATTTTCCAATGCGCAGCTCTTTGCAAAAGAGAGATATTGGCAAGGAAAAGCTGTCTTGTACCTTTGCATTTTTCTCCCAAACGAAGGACACTAGACAGAAAATTTTAAAGCCTCCTGTTAGGCCATCATCTACACGACATAGCCCTGAATTTTCCAATGCGCAGCTCTTTGCAAAAGAGAGATATTGGCAAGGAAAAGCTGTCTTGTACCATTGCATTTTTCTCCCAAATGAAGGACACTAGAAAGAAAATTTTAAAGCCTCCTGTTAGGCCATCATCTACACGACATAGCCCTGAATTTTCCAATGCGCAGCTCTTTGCAAAAGAGAGATATTGGCAAGGAAAAGCTGTCTTGTACCATTGCATTTTTCTCCCAAACGAAGGACACTAGAAAGAAAATTTTAAAGCCTCCTGTTAGGCCATCATCTACACGACATAGCCCTGAATTTTCCAATGCGCAGCTCTTTGCAAAAGAGAGATATTGGCAAGGAAAAGCTGTCTTGTACCATTGCATTTTTCTCCCAAACGAAGGACACTAGAAAGAACATTTTAAAGCCTCCTGTTAGGCCATCATCTACACGACATAGCCCTGAATTTTCCAATGCGCAGCTCTTTGCAAAAGAGAGATATTGGCAAGGAAAAGCTGTCTTGTACCTTTGCATTTTTCTCCCAAACGAAGGTCACTAGAAAGAAAATTTTAAAGCCTCCTGTTAGGCCATCATCTACACGACATAGCCCTGAATTTTCCAATGCGTAGCTCTTTGCAAAAGAGAGATATTGGCAAGGAAAAGCTGTCTTGTACCTTTGCATTTTTCTCCCAAACGAAGGACACTAGAAAGAAAATTTTAAAGCCTCCTGTTAGGTCATCATCTACACGACATAGCCCTGAATTTTCCAATGCGTAGCTCTTTGCAAAAGAGAGATATTGGCAAGGAAAAGCTGTCTTGTACCTTTGCATTTTTCTCCCAAACGAAGGACACTAGAAAGAAAAATTTTAAAGCCTCCTTTTAGGCCATCATCTACACGACATAGCCCTGAATTTTCCAATGCGCAGCTCTTTGCAAAAGAGAGATATTGGCAAGGAAAAGCTGTCTTGTACCATTGCATTTTTCTCCCAAACGAAGGGCACTAGAAAGAAAATTTTAAAGCCTCCTGTTAGGCCATCATCTACACGACATAGCCCTGAATTTTCCAATGCGCAGCTCTTTGCAAAAGAGAGATATTGGCAAGGAAAAGCTGTATTGTACCTTTGCATTTTTCTCCCAAACGAAGGACACTAGAAAGAAAATTTTAAAGCCTCCTGTTAGGCCATCATCTACACGACATAGCCCTGAATTTTCCAATGCGCAGCTCTTTGCAAAAGAGAGATATTGGCAAGGAAAAGCTGTCTTGTACCATTGCATTTTTCTCCCAAACGAAGGACACTAGAAAGAAAATTTTAAAGCCTCCTGTTAGGCCATCATCTACACGACATAGCCCTGAATTTTCCAATGCGCAGCTCTTTGCAAAAGAGAGATATTGGCAAGGAAAAGCTGTCTTGTACCATTGCATTTTTCTCCCAAACGAAGGGCACTAGAAAGAAAATTTTAAAGCCTCCTGTTAGGCCATCATCTACACGACATAGCCCTGAATTTTTTAATGCGCAGCTCTTTGCAAAAGAGAGATATTGGCAAGGAAAAGCTGTCTTGTACCTTTGCATTTTTCTCCCAAACGAAGGGCACTAGAAAGAAAATTTTAAAGCCTCCTGTTAGGCCATCATCTACACGACATAGCCCTGAATT
This sequence comes from Pseudophryne corroboree, assembly GCF_028390025.1. NCBI lineage: Eukaryota > Metazoa > Chordata > Amphibia > Anura > Myobatrachidae > Pseudophryne > Pseudophryne corroboree. The sequence continues at coordinate 25,017 of NW_026970474.1, read as the reverse complement.
TTCCAATGAGTAGCTCTTTGCAAAAGAGAGATATTGGCAAGGAAAAGCTGTCTTGTACCTTTGCATTTTTCTCCCAAACGAAGGACACTAGAAAGAAAATTTTAAAGCCTCCTGTTAGGCCATCATCTACACGACATAGCCCTGAATTTTCCAATGCGTAGCTCTTTGCAAAAGAGAGATATTGGCAAGGAAAAGCTGTCTTGTACCTTTGCATTTTTCTCCCAAACGAAGGACACTAGAAAGAAAATTTTAAAGCCTCCTGTTAGGCCATCATCTACACGACATAGCCCTGAATTTTCCAATGCGCAGCTCTTTGCAAAAGAGAGATATTGGCAAGGAAAAGCTGTCTTGTACCATTGCATTTTTCTCCCAAACGAAGGACACTAGAAAGAACATTTTAAAGCCTCCTGTTAGGCCATCATCTACACGACATAGCCCTGAATTTTCCAATGCGCAGCTCTTTGCAAAAGAGAGATATTGGCAAGGAAAAGCTGTCTTGTACCTTTGCATTTTTCTCCCAAACGAAGGACACTAGAAAGAAAATTTTAAAGCCTCCTGTTAGGCCATCATCTACACGACATAGCCCTGAATTTTCCAATGCGCAGCTCTTTGCAAAAGAGAGATATTGGCAAGGAAAAGCTGTCTTGTACCATTGCATTTTTCTCCCAAACGAAGGACACTAGAAAGAAAATTTTAAAGCCTCCTGTTAGGCCATCATCTACACGACATAGCCCTGAATTTTCCAATGCGCAGCTCTTTGCAAAAGAGAGATATTGGCAAGGAAAAGCTGTCTTGTACCATTGCATTTTTCTCCCAAACGAAGGACACTAGAAAGAAAATTTTAAAGCCTCCTGTTAGGCCATCATCTACACGACATAGCCCTGAATTTTCCAATGCGCAGCTCTTTGCAAAAGAGAGATATTGGCAAGGAAAAGCTGTCTTGTACCATTGCATTTTTCTCCCAAACGAAGGACACTAGAAAGAACATTTTAAAGCCTCCTGTTAGGCCATCATCTACACGACATAGCCCTGAATTTTCCAATGCGCAGCTCTTTGCAAAAGAGAGATATTGGCAAGGAAAAGCTGTCTTGTACCTTTGCATTTTTCTCCCAAACGAAGGTCACTAGAAAGAAAATTTTAAAGCCTCCTGTTAGGCCATCATCTACACGACATAGCCCTGAATTTTCCAATGCGTAGCTCTTTGCAAAAGAGAGATATTGGCAAGGAAAAGCTGTCTTGTACCTTTGCATTTTTCTCCCAAACGAAGGACACTAGAAAGAAAATTTTAAAGCCTCCTGTTAGGCCATCATCTACACGACATAGCCCTGAATTTTCCAATGCGTAGCTCTTTGCAAAAGAGAGATATTGGCAAGGAAAAGCTGTCTTGTACCTTTGCATTTTTCTCCCAAACGAAGGACACTAGAAAGAAAATTTTAAAGCCTCCTTTTAGGCCATCATCTACACGACATAGCCCTGAATTTTCCAATGCGCAGCTCTTTGCAAAAGAGAGATATTGGCAAGGAAAAGCTGTCTTGTACCATTGCATTTTTCTCCCAAACGAAGGGCACTAGAAAGAAAATGTTAAAGCCTCCTGTTAGGCCATCATCTACACGACATAGCCCTGAATTTTCCAATGCGCAGCTCTTTGCAAAAGAGAGATATTGGCAAGGAAAAGCTGTCTTGTACCATTGCATTTTTCTCCCAAACGAAGGACACTAGAAAGAAAATTTTAAAGCCTCCTGTTAGGCCATCATCTACACGACATAGCCCTGAATTTTCCAATGCGCAGCTCTTTGCAAAAGAGAGATATTGGCAAGGAAAAGCTGTCTTGTACCTTTGCATTTTTCTCCCAAACGAAGGACACTAGAAAGAAAATTTTAAAGCCTCCTGTTAGGCCATCATCTACACGACATAGCCCTGAATTTTCCAATGCGTAGCTCTTTGCAAAAGAGAAATATTGGAAAGGAAAAGCTGTCTTGTACCTTTGCATTTTTCTCCCAAACGAAAGACACTAGAAAGAAAATTTTAAAGCCTCCTGTTAGGCCATCATCTACACGACATAGCCCTGAATTTTCCAATGCGCATCTCTTTGCAAAAGAGAGATATTGGCAAGGAAAAGCTGTCTTGTACCTTTGCATTTTTCTCCCAAACGAAGGTCACTAGAAAGAAAATTTTAAAGCCTCCTATTAGGCCATCATCTACACGACATAGCCCTGAATTTTCCAATGCGCAGCTCTTTGCAAAAGAGAGATATTAGCAAGGAAAAGCTGTCTTGTACCTTTACATTTTTCTCCCAAACGAAGGTCACTAGAAAGAAAATTTTAAAGCCTCCTGTTAGGCCATCATCTACACGACATAGCCCTGAATTTTCCAATGCGTAGCTCTTTGCAAAAGAGAGATATTGGCAAGGAAAAGCTGTCTTGTACCTTTGCATTTTTCTCCCAAACGAAGGACACTAGAAAGAAAATTTTAAAGCCTCCTGTTAGGCCATCATCTACACGACATAGCCCTGAATTTTCCAATGCGCAGCTCTTTGCAAAAGAGAGATATTGGCAAGGAAAAGCTGTCTTGTACCATTGCATTTTTCTCCCAAACGAAGGGCACTAGAAAGAAAATTTTAAAGCCTCCTGTTAGGCCATCATCTACACGACATAGCCCTGAATTTTCCAATGCGCAGCTCTTTGCAAAAGAGAGATATTGGCAAGGAAAAGCTGTCTTGTACCATTGCATTTTTCTCCCAAACGAAGGACACTAGAAAGAACATTTTAAAGCCTCCTGTTAGGCCATCATCTACACGACATAGCCCTGAATTTTCCAATGCGCAGCTCTTTGCAAAAGAGAGATATTGGCAAGGAAAAGCTGTCTTGTACCTTTGCATTTTTCTCCCAAACGAAGGTCACTAGAAAGAAAATTTTAAAGCCTCCTGTTAGGCCATCATCTACACGACATAGCCCTGAATTTTCCAATGCGCAGCTCTTTGCAAAAGAGAGATATTGGCAAGGAAAAGCTGTCTTGTACCTTTGCATTTTTCTCCCAAACGAAGGACACTAGAAAGAAAATTTTAAAGCCTCCTGTTAGGCCATCATCTACACGACATAGCCCTGAATTTTCCAATGCGCAGCTCTTTGCAAAAGAGAGATATTGGCAAGGAAAAGCTGTCTTGTACCATTGCATTTTTCTCCCAAACGAAGGTCACTAGAAAGAAAATTTTAAAGCCTCCTGTTAGGCCATCATCTACACGACATAGCCCTGAATTTTCCAATGCGTAGCTCTTTGCAAAAGAGAGATATTGGCAAGGAAAAGCTGTCTTGTACCTTTGCATTTTTCTCCCAAACGAAGGACACTAGAAAGAAAATTTTAAAGCCTCCTGTTAGGCCATCATCTACACGACATAGCCCTGAATTTTCCAATGCGTAGCTCTTTGCAAAAGAGAGATATTGGCAAGGAAAAGCTGTCTTGTACCTTTGCATTTTTCTCCCAAACGAAGGACACTAGAAAGAAAATTTTAAAGCCTCCTTTTAGGCCATCATCTACACGACATAGCCCTGAATTTTCCAATGCGCAGCTCTTTGCAAAAGAGAGATATTGGCAAGGAAAAGCTGTCTTGTACCATTGCATTTTTCTCCCAAACGAAGGGCACTAGAAAGAAAATTTTAAAGCCTCCTGTTAGGCCATCATCTACACGACATAGCCCTGAATTTTCCAATGCGCAGCTCTTTGCAAAAGAGAGATATTGGCAAGGAAAAGCTGTCTTGTACCTTTGCATTTTTCTCCCAAACGAAGGTCACTAGAAAGAAAATTTTAAAGCCTCCTGTTAGGCCATCATCTACACGACATAGCCCTGAATTTTCCAATGCGCATCTCTTTGCAAAAGATAAATATTGGCAAGGAAAAGCTGTCTTGTACCTTTGCATTTTTCTCCCAAACGAAGGTCACTAGAAAGAAAATTTTAAAGCCTCCTGTTAGGCCATCATCTACACGACATAGCCCTGAATTTTCCAATGCGCAGCTCTTTGCAAAAGAGAGATATTGGCAAGGAAAAGCTGTCTTGTACCATTGCATTTTTCTCCCAAACGAAGGACACTAGAAAGAACATTTTAAAGCCTCCTGTTAGGCCATCGTCTACACGACATAGCCCTGAATTTTACAATGCGCAGCTCTTTGCAAAAGAGAGATATTGGCAAGGAAAAGCTGTCTTGCACCTTTGCATTTTTCTCCCAAACGAAGGTCACTAGAAAGAAAATTTTAAAGCCTCCTGTTAGGCCATCATCTACACGACATAGCCCTGAATTTTCCAATGCGTAGCTCTTTGCAAAAGAGAGATATTGGCAAGGAAAAGCTGTCTTGTACCTTTGCATTTTTCTCCCAAACGAAGGACACTAGAAAGAAAATTTTAAAGCCTCCTGTTAGGCCATCATCTACACGACATAGCCCTGAATTTTCCAATGCGCAGCTCTTTGCAAAAGAGAGATATTGGCAAGGAAAAGCTGTCTTGTACCATTGCATTTTTCTCCCAAACGAAGGTCACTAGAAAGAAAATTTTAAAGCCTCCTGTTAGGCCATCATCTACACGACATAGCCCTGAATTTTCCAATGCGTAGCTCTTTGCAAAAGAGAGATATTGGCAAGGAAAAGCTGTCTTGTACCTTTGCATTTTTCTCCCAAACGAAGGACACTAGAAAGAAAATTTTAAAGCCTCCTGTTAGGCCATCATCTACACGACATAGCCCTGAATTTTCCAATGCGCAGCTCTTTACAAAAGAGAGATATTGGCAAGGAAAAGCTGTCTTGTACCATTGCATTTTTCTCCCAAACGAAGGACACTAGAAAGAAAATTTTAAAGCCTCCTGTTAGGCCATCATCTACACGACATAGCCCTGAATTTTCCAATGCGCAGCTCTTTGCAAAAGAGAGATATTGGCAAGGAAAAGCTGTCTTGTACCATTGCATTTTTCTCCCAAACGAAGGACACTAGAAAGAACATTTTAAAGCCTCCTGTTAGGCCATCATCTACACGACATAGCCCTGAATTTTCCAATGCGCAGCTCTTTGCAAAAGAGAGATATTGGCAAGGAAAAGCTGTCTTGTACCATTGCATTTTTCTCCCAAACGAAGGTCACTAGAAATAAAATTTTAAAGCCTCCTGTTAGGCCATCATCTACACGACATAGCCCTGAATTTTCCAATGCGTAGCTCTTTGCAAAAGAGAGATATTGGCAAGGAAAAGCTGTCTTGTACCTTTGCATTTTTCTCCCAAACGAAGGACACTAGAAAGAAAATTTTAAAGCCTCCTGTTAGGCCATCATCTACACGACATAGCCCTGAATTTTCCAATGCGTAGCTCTTTGCAAAAGAGAGATATTGGCAAGGAAAAGCTGTCTTGTACCTTTGCATTTTTCTCCCAAACGAAGGACACTAGAAAGAAAATTTTAAAGCCTCCTGTTAGGCCATCATCTACACGACATAGCCCTGAATTTTCCAATGCGCAGCTCTTTGCAAAAGAGAGATATTGGCAAGGAAAAGCTGTCTTGTACCATTGCATTTTTCTCCCAAACGAAGGACACTAGAAAGAACATTTTAAAGCCTCCTGTTAGGCCATCATCTACACGACATAGCCCTGAATTTTCCAATGCGCAGCTCTTTGCAAAAGAGAGATATTGGCAAGGAAAAGCTGTCTTGTACCTTTGCATTTTTCTCCCAAACGAAGGTCACTAGAAAGAAAATTTTAAAGCCTCCTGTTAGGCCATCATCTACACGACATAGCCCTGAATTTTCCAATGCGTAGCTCTTTGCAAAATAGAGATATTGGCAAGGAAAAGCTGTCTTGTACCTTTGCATTTTTCTCCCAAACGAAGGACACTAGAAAGAAAATTTTAAAGCCTCCTGTTAGGCCATCATCTACACGACATAGCCCTGAATTTTCCAATGCGCAGCTCTTTGCAAAAGAGAGATATTGGCAAGGAAAAGCTGTCTTGTACCATTGCATTTTTCTCCCAAACGAAGGACACTAGAAAGAACATTTTAAAGCCTCCTGTTAGGCCATCATCTACACGACATAGCCCTGAATTTTCCAATGCGTAGCTCTTTGCAAAATAGAGATATTGGCAAGGAAAAGCTGTCTTGTACCTTTGCATTTTTCTCCCAAACGAAGGACACTAGAAAGAAAATTTTAAAGCCTCCTGTTAGGCCATCATCTACACGACATAGCCCTGAATTTTCCAATGCGCAGCTCTTTGCAAAAGAGAGATATTGGCAAGGAAAAGCTGTCTTGTACCATTGCATTTTTCTCCCAAACGAAGGTCACTAGAAAGAAAATTTTAAAGCCTCCTGTTAGGCCATCATCTACACGACATAGCCCTGAATTTTCCAATGCGTAGCTCTTTGCAAAAGAGAGATATTGGCAAGGAAAAGCTGTCTTGTACCTTTGCATTTTTCTCCCAAACGAAGGACACTAGAAAGAAAATTTTAAAGCCTCCTGTTAGGCCATCATCTACACGACATAGCCCTGAATTTTCCAATGCGTAGCTCTTTGCAAAAGAGAGATATTGGCAAGGAAAAGCTGTCTTGTACCTTTGCATTTTTCTCCCAAACGAAGGACACTAGAAAGAAAATTTTAAAGCCTCCTTTTAGGCCATCATCTACACGACATAGCCCTGAATTTTCCAATGCGCAGCTCTTTGCAAAAGAGAGATATTGGCAAGGAAAAGCTGTCTTGTACCATTGCATTTTTCTCCCAAACGAAGGGCACTAGAAAGAAAATTTTAAAGCCTCCTGTTAGGCCATCATCTACACGACATAGCCCTGAATTTTCCAATGCGCAGCTCTTTGCAAAAGAGAGATATTGGCAAGGAAAAGCTGTCTTGTACCTTTGCATTTTTCTCCCAAACGAAGGTCACTAGAAAGAAAATTTTAAAGCCTCCTGTTAGGCCATCATCTACACGACATAGCCCTGAATTTTCCAATGCGCATCTCTTTGCAAAAGATAAATATTGGCAAGGAAAAGCTGTCTTGTACCTTTGCATTTTTCTCCCAAACGAAGGTCACTAGAAAGAAAATTTTAAAGCCTCCTGTTAGGCCATCATCTACACGACATAGCCCTGAATTTTCCAATGCGCAGCTCTTTGCAAAAGAGAGATATTGGCAAGGAAAAGCTGTCTTGTACCATTGCATTTTTCTCCCAAACGAAGGACACTAGAAAGAACATTTTAAAGCCTCCTGTTAGGCCATCGTCTACACGACATAGCCCTGAATTTTACAATGCGCAGCTCTTTGCAAAAGAGAGATATTGGCAAGGAAAAGCTGTCTTGCACCTTTGCATTTTTCTCCCAAACGAAGGTCACTAGAAAGAAAATTTTAAAGCCTCCTGTTAGGCCATCATCTACACGACATAGCCCTGAATTTTCCAATGCGTAGCTCTTTGCAAAAGAGAGATATTGGCAAGGAAAAGCTGTCTTGTACCTTTGCATTTTTCTCCCAAACGAAGGACACTAGAAAGAAAATTTTAAAGCCTCCTGTTAGGCCATCATCTACACGACATAGCCCTGAATTTTCCAATGCGCAGCTCTTTGCAAAAGAGAGATATTGGCAAGGAAAAGCTGTCTTGTACCATTGCATTTTTCTCCCAAACGAAGGTCACTAGAAAGAAAATTTTAAAGCCTCCTGTTAGGCCATCATCTACACGACATAGCCCTGAATTTTCCAATGCGTAGCTCTTTGCAAAAGAGAGATATTGGCAAGGAAAAGCTGTCTTGTACCTTTGCATTTTTCTCCCAAACGAAGGACACTAGAAAGAAAATTTTAAAGCCTCCTGTTAGGCCATCATCTACACGACATAGCCCTGAATTTTCCAATGCGCAGCTCTTTACAAAAGAGAGATATTGGCAAGGAAAAGCTGTCTTGTACCATTGCATTTTTCTCCCAAACGAAGGACACTAGAAAGAAAATTTTAAAGCCTCCTGTTAGGCCATCATCTACACGACATAGCCCTGAATTTTCCAATGCGCAGCTCTTTGCAAAAGAGAGATATTGGCAAGGAAAAGCTGTCTTGTACCATTGCATTTTTCTCCCAAACGAAGGACACTAGAAAGAACATTTTAAAGCCTCCTGTTAGGCCATCATCTACACGACATAGCCCTGAATTTTCCAATGCGCAGCTCTTTGCAAAAGAGAGATATTGGCAAGGAAAAGCTGTCTTGTACCATTGCATTTTTCTCCCAAACGAAGGTCACTAGAAATAAAATTTTAAAGCCTCCTGTTAGGCCATCATCTACACGACATAGCCCTGAATTTTCCAATGCGTAGCTCTTTGCAAAAGAGAGATATTGGCAAGGAAAAGCTGTCTTGTACCTTTGCATTTTTCTCCCAAACGAAGGACACTAGAAAGAAAATTTTAAAGCCTCCTGTTAGGCCATCATCTACACGACATAGCCCTGAATTTTCCAATGCGTAGCTCTTTGCAAAAGAGAGATATTGGCAAGGAAAAGCTGTCTTGTACCTTTGCATTTTTCTCCCAAACGAAGGACACTAGAAAGAAAATTTTAAAGCCTCCTGTTAGGCCATCATCTACACGACATAGCCCTGAATTTTCCAATGCGCAGCTCTTTGCAAAAGAGAGATATTGGCAAGGAAAAGCTGTCTTGTACCATTGCATTTTTCTCCCAAACGAAGGACACTAGAAAGAACATTTTAAAGCCTCCTGTTAGGCCATCATCTACACGACATAGCCCTGAATTTTCCAATGCGCAGCTCTTTGCAAAAGAGAGATATTGGCAAGGAAAAGCTGTCTTGTACCTTTGCATTTTTCTCCCAAACGAAGGTCACTAGAAAGAAAATTTTAAAGCCTCCTGTTAGGCCATCATCTACACGACATAGCCCTGAATTTTCCAATGCGTAGCTCTTTGCAAAATAGAGATATTGGCAAGGAAAAGCTGTCTTGTACCTTTGCATTTTTCTCCCAAACGAAGGACACTAGAAAGAAAATTTTAAAGCCTCCTGTTAGGCCATCATCTACACGACATAGCCCTGAATTTTCCAATGCGCAGCTCTTTGCAAAAGAGAGATATTGGCAAGGAAAAGCTGTCTTGTACCATTGCATTTTTCTCCCAAACGAAGGACACTAGAAAGAACATTTTAAAGCCTCCTGTTAGGCCATCATCTACACGACATAGCCCTGAATTTTCCAATGCGCAGCTCTTTGCAAAAGAGAGATATTGGCAAGGAAAAGCTGTCTTGTACCATTGCATTTTTCTCCCAAACGAAGGTCACTAGAAAGAAAATTTTAAAGCCTCCTGTTAGGCCATCATCTACACGACATAGCCCTGAATTTTCCAATGCGTAGCTCTTTGCAAAAGAGAGATATTGGCAAGGAAAAGCTGTCTTGTACCTTTGCATTTTTCTCCCAAACGAAGGACACTAGAAAGAAAATTTTAAAGCCTCCTGTTAGGCCATCATCTACACGACATAGCCCTGAATTTTCCAATGCGCAGCTCTTTGCAAAAGAGAGATATTGGCAAGGAAAAGCTGTCTTGTACCATTGCATTTTTCTCCCAAACGAAGGACACTAGAAAGAACATTTTAAAGCCTCCTGTTAGGCCATCGTCTACACGACATAGCCCTGAATTTTACAATGCGCAGCTCTTTGCAAAAGAGAGATATTGGCAAGGAAAAGCTGTCTTGCACCTTTGCATTTTTCTCCCAAACGAAGGTCACTAGAAAGAAAATTTTAAAGCCTCCTGTTAGGCCATCATCTACACGACATAGCCCTGAATTTTCCAATGCGTAGCTCTTTGCAAAAGAGAGATATTGGCAAGGAAAAGCTGTCTTGTACCTTTGCATTTTTCTCCCAAACGAAGGACACTAGAAAGAAAATTTTAAAGCCTCCTGTTAGGCCATCATCTACACGACATAGCCCTGAATTTTCCAATGCGCAGCTCTTTGCAAAAGAGAGATATTGGCAAGGAAAAGCTGTCTTGTACCATTGCATTTTTCTCCCAAACGAAGGTCACTAGAAAGAAAATTTTAAAGCCTCCTGTTAGGCCATCATCTACACGACATAGCCCTGAATTTTCCAATGCGTAGCTCTTTGCAAAAGAGAGATATTGGCAAGGAAAAGCTGTCTTGTACCTTTGCATTTTTCTCCCAAACGAAGGACACTAGAAAGAAAATTTTAAAGCCTCCTGTTAGGCCATCATCTACACGACATAGCCCTGAATTTTCCAATGCGCAGCTCTTTACAAAAGAGAGATATTGGCAAGGAAAAGCTGTCTTGTACCATTGCATTTTTCTCCCAAACGAAGGACACTAGAAAGAAAATTTTAAAGCCTCCTGTTAGGCCATCATCTACACGACATAGCCCTGAATTTTCCAATGCGCAGCTCTTTGCAAAAGAGAGATATTGGCAAGGAAAAGCTGTCTTGTACCATTGCATTTTTCTCCCAAACGAAGGACACTAGAAAGAACATTTTAAAGCCTCCTGTTAGGCCATCATCTACACGACATAGCCCTGAATTTTCCAATGCGCAGCTCTTTGCAAAAGAGAGATATTGGCAAGGAAAAGCTGTCTTGTACCATTGCATTTTTCTCCCAAACGAAGGTCACTAGAAAGAAAATTTTAAAGCCTCCTGTTAGGCCATCATCTACACGACATAGCCCTGAATTTTCCAATGCGTAGCTCTTTGCAAAAGAGAGATATTGGCAAGGAAAAGCTGTCTTGTACCTTTGCATTTTTCTCCCAAACGAAGGACACTAGAAAGAAAATTTTAAAGCCTCCTGTTAGGCCATCATCTACACGACATAGCCCTGAATTTTCCAATGCGCAGCTCTTTGCAAAAGAGAGATATTGGCAAGGAAAAGCTGTCTTGTACCATTGCATTTTTCTCCCAAACGAAGGACACTAGAAAGAAAATTTTAAAGCCTCCTGTTAGGCCATCATCTACACGACATAGCCCTGAATTTTCCAATGCGCAGCTCTTTGCAAAAGAGAGATATTGGCAAGGAAAAGCTGTCTTGTACCATTGCATTTTTCTCCCAAACGAAGGACACTAGAAAGAACATTTTAAAGCCTCCTGTTAGGCCATCATCTACACGACATAGCCCTGAATTTTCCAATGCGCAGCTCTTTGCAAAAGAGAGATATTGGCAAGGAAAAGCTGTCTTGTACCATTGCATTTTTCTCCCAAACGAAGGTCACTAGAAAGAAAATTTTAAAGCCTCCTGTTAGGCCATCATCTACACGACATAGCCCTGAATTTTCCAATGCGTAGCTCTTTGCAAAAGAGAGATATTGGCAAGGAAAAGCTGTCTTGTACCTTTGCATTTTTCTCCCAAACGAAGGACACTAGAAAGAAAATTTTAAAGCCTCCTGTTAGGCCATCATCTACACGACATAGTCCTGAATTTTCCAATGCGCAGCTCTTTGCAAAAGAGAGATATTGGCAAGGAAAAGCTGTCTTGTACCATTGCATTTTTCTCCCAAACGAAGGACACTAGAAAGAACATTTTAAAGCCTCCTGTTAGGCCATCATCTACACGACATAACCCTGAATTTTCCAATGCGCAGCTCTTTGCAAAAGAGAGATATTGGCAAGGAAAAGCTGTCTTGTACCTTTGCATTTTTCTCCCAAACGAAGGTTACTAGAAAGAAAATTTTAAAGCCTCCTGTTAGGCCATCATCTACACGACATAGCCCTGAATTTTCCAATACGCAGCTCTTTGCAAAAGAGAGATATTCGCAAGGAAAAGCTGTCTTGTACCATTGCATTTTTCTCCCAAACGAAGGACACTAGAAAGAAAATTTTAAAGCCTCCTGTTATGCCATCATCTACACGACATAGCCCTGAATTTTCCAATGCGCAGCTCTTTGCAAAAGAGAGATATTGGCAAGGAAAAGCTGTCTTGTTCCTTTGCATTTTTCTCCCAAACGAAGGTCACTAGAAAGAAAATTTTAAAGCCTCCTGTTAGGCCATCATCTACACGACATAGCCCTGAATTTTCCAATGCGTAGCTCTTTGCAAAAGAGAGATATTGGCAAGGAAAAGCTGTCTTGTACCTTTGCATTTTTCTCCCAAACGAAGGACACTAGAAAGAAAATTTTAAAGCCTCCTGTTAGGCCATCATCTACACGACATAGCCCTGAATTTTCCAATGCGCAGCTCTTTGCAAAAGAGAGATATTGGCAAGGAAAAGCTGTCTTGTACCATTGCATTTTTCTCCCAAACGAAGGTCACTAGAAAGAAAATTTTAAAGCCTCCTGTTAGGCCATCATCTACACGACATAGCCCTGAATTTTCCAATGCGTAGCTCTTTGCAAAAGAGAGATATTGGCAAGGAAAAGCTGTCTTGTACCTTTGCATTTTTCTCCCAAACGAAGGACACTAGAAAGAAAATTTTAAAGCCTCCTGTTAGGCCATCATCTACACGACATAGCCCTGAATTTTCCAATGCGCAGCTCTTTGCAAAAGAGAGATATTGGCAAGGAAAAGCTGTCTTGTACCATTGCATTTTTCTCCCAAACGAAGGACACTAGAAAGAAAATTTTAAAGCCTCCTGTTAGGCCATCATCTACACGACATAGCCCTGAATTTTCCAATGCGCAGCTCTTTGCAAAAGAGAGATATTGGCAAGGAAAAGCTGTCTTGTACCATTGCATTTTTCTCCCAAACGAAGGACACTAGAAAGAACATTTTAAAGCCTCCTGTTAGGCCATCATCTACACGACATAGCCCTGAATTTTCCAATGCGCAGCTCTTTGCAAAAGAGAGATATTGGCAAGGAAAAGCTGTCTTGTACCATTGCATTTTTCTCCCAAACGAAGGTCACTAGAAAGAAAATTTTAAAGCCTCCTGTTAGGCCATCATCTACACGACATAGCCCTGAATTTTCCAATGCGTAGCTCTTTGCAAAAGAGAGATATTGGCAAGGAAAAGCTGTCTTGTACCTTTGCATTTTTCTCCCAAACGAAGGACACTAGAAAGAAAATTTTAAAGCCTCCTGTTAGGCCATCATCTACACGACATAGTCCTGAATTTTCCAATGCGCAGCTCTTTGCAAAAGAGAGATATTGGCAAGGAAAAGCTGTCTTGTACCATTGCATTTTTCTCCCAAACGAAGGACACTAGAAAGAACATTTTAAAGCCTCCTGTTAGGCCATCATCTACACGACATAACCCTGAATTTTCCAATGCGCAGCTCTTTGCAAAAGAGAGATATTGGCAAGGAAAAGCTGTCTTGTACCTTTGCATTTTTCTCCCAAACGAAGGTTACTAGAAAGAAAATTTTAAAGCCTCCTGTTAGGCCATCATCTACACGACATAGCCCTGAATTTTCCAATACGCAGCTCTTTGCAAAAGAGAGATATTCGCAAGGAAAAGCTGTCTTGTACCATTGCATTTTTCTCCCAAACGAAGGACACTAGAAAGAAAATTTTAAAGCCTCCTGTTATGCCATCATCTACACGACATAGCCCTGAATTTTCCAATGCGCAGCTCTTTGCAAAAGAGAGATATTGGCAAGGAAAAGCTGTCTTGTTCCTTTGCATTTTTCTCCCAAACGAAGGTCACTAGAAAGAAAATTTTAAAGCCTCCTGTTAGGCCATCATCTACACGACATAGCCCTGAATTTTCCAATGCGTAGCTCTTTGCAAAAGAGAGATATTGGCAAGGAAAAGCTGTCTTGTACCTTTGCATTTTTCTCCCAAACGAAGGACACTAGAAAGAAAATTTTAAAGCCTCCTGTTAGGCCATCATCTACACGACATAGCCCTGAATTTTCCAATGCGCAGCTCTTTGCAAAAGAGAGATATTGGCAAGGAAAAGCTGTCTTGTACCATTGCATTTTTCTCCCAAACGAAGGGCACTAGAAAGAAAATTTTAAAGCCTCCTGTTAGGCCATCATCTACACGACATAGCCCTGAATTTTTTAATGCGCAGCTCTTTGCAAAAGAGAGATATTGGCAAGGAAAAGCTGTCTTGTACCTTTGCATTTTTCTCCCAAACGAAGGGCACTAGAAAGAAAATTTTAAAGCCTCCTGTTAGGCCATCATCTACACGACATAGCCCTGAATTTTCCAATGAGTAGCTCTTTGCAAAAGAGAGATATTGGCAAGGAAAAGCTGTCTTGTACCTTTGCATTTTTCTCCCAAACGAAGGACACTAGAAAGAAAATTTTAAAGCCTCCTGTTAGGCCATCATCTACACGACATAGCCCTGAATTTTCCAATGCGCAGCTCTTTGCAAAAGAGAGATATTGGCAAGGAAAAGCTGTCTTGTACCATTGCATTTTTCTCCCAAACGAAGGACACTAGAAAGAACATTTTAAAGCCTCCTGTTAGGCCATCATCTACACGACATAGCCCTGAATTTTCCAATGCGCAGCTCTTTGCAAAAGAGAGATATTGGCAAGGAAAAGCTGTCTTGTACCTTTGCATTTTTCTCCCAAACGAAGGTCACTAGAAAGAAAATTTTAAAGCCTCCTGTTAGGCCAACATCTACACGACATAGCCCTGAATTTTCCAATGCGTAGCTCTTTGCAAAAGAGAGATATTGGCAAGGAAAAGCTGTCTTGTACCTTTGCATTTTTCTCCCAAACGAAGGACACTAGAAAGAAAATTTTAAAGCCTCCTGTTAGGCCATCATCTACACGACATAGCCCTGAATTTTCCAATGCGTAGCTCTTTGCAAAAGAGAGATATTGGCAAGGAAAAGCTGTCTTGTACCTTTGCATTTTTCTCCCAAACGAAGGACACTAGAAAGAAAATTTTAAAGCCTCCTGTTAGGCCATCATCTACACGACATAGCCCTGAATTTTCCAATCCGTAGCTCTTTGCAAAAGAGAGATATTGGCAAGGAAAAGCTGTCTTGTACCTTTGCATTTTTCTCCCAAACGAAGGACACTAGAAAGAAAATTTTAAAGCCTCCTGTTAGGCCATCATCTACACGACATAGCCCTGAATTTTCCAATGCGCAGCTCTTGGCAAGGAAAAGCTGTCTTGTACCATTGCATTTTTCTCCCAAACGAAGGACACTAGAAAGAAAATTTTAAAGCCTCCTGTTAGGCCATCATCTACACGACATAGCCCTGAATTTTCCAATGCGTAGCTCTTTGCAAAAGAGAGATATTGGCAAGGAAAAGCTGTCTTGTACCTTTGCATTTTTCTCCCAAACGAAGGACACTAGAAAGAAAATTTTAAAGCCTCCTGATAGGCCATCATCTACACGACATAGCCCTGAATTTTCCAATGCGCAGCTCTTTGCAAAAGAGAGATATTGGCAAGGAAAAGCTGTCTTGTACCATTGCATTTTTCTCCCAAACGAAGGACACTAGAAAGAACATTTTAAAGCCTCCTGTTAGGCCATCATCTACACGACATAACCCTGAATTTTCCAATGCGCAGCTCTTTGCAAAAGAGAGATATCGGCAAGGAAAAACTGTATTGTACCTTTGCATTTTTCTCCCAAACGAAAGACACTAGAATGAAAATTTTAAAGCCTCCTGTTAGTGCTTCATCTACACGTTATAGCCCTGAATTTTCCAATGCCTAGCTCTTTGCAAAAGAAAGATATCGGCAAGGAAAAGCTGTATTGAACCTTTGCATTTTTCTCCCAAACGAAGGACACTAGAATGAAAATTTTAAAGCCTCCTATTAGTGCTTCATCTACACGTTATAGCCCTGAATTTTCCAATGCCTATCTCTTTGCAAAAGAGAGATATCGGCAAGGAAAAGCTGTATTGTACCTTTGCATTTTTCTCCCAAACGAAGGACACTAGAATGAAAATTTTAAAGCCTCCTGTTAGTGCTTCATCTACACATTATAGCCCTGAATTTTCCAATGCCTAGCTCTTTGCAAAAGAGAGATATTGGCAAGGAAAAGCTGTCTTGTACCTTTGCATTTTTCTCCCAAACGAAGGGCACTAGAAAGAAAATTTTAAAGCCTCCTGTTAGGCCATCATCTACACGACATAGCCCTGAATTTTCCAATGAGTAGCTCTTTGCAAAAGAGAGATATTGGCAAGGAAAAGCTGTCTTGTACCTTTGCATTTTTCTCCCAAACGAAGGACACTAGAAAGAAAATTTTAAAGCCTCCTGTTAGGCCATTATCTACACGACATAGCCCTGAATTTTCCAATGCGCAGCTCTTTGCAAAAGAGAGATATTGGCAAGGAAAAGCTGTCTTGTACCATTGCATTTTTCTCCCAAACGAAGGACACTAGAAAGAAAATTTTAAAGCCTCCTGTTAGGCCATCATCTACACGACATAGCCCTGAATTTTCCAATGCGCAGCTCTTTGCAAAAGAGAGATATTGGCAAGGAAAAGCTGTCTTGTACCATTGCATTTTTCTCCCAAACGAAGGACACTAGAAAGAACATTTTAAAGCCTCCTGTTAGGCCATCATCTACACGACATAGCCCTGAATTTTCCAATGCGCAGCTCTTTGCAAAAGAGAGATATTGGCAAGGAAAAGCTGTCTTGTACCTTTGCATTTTTCTCCCAAACGAAGGTCACTAGAAAGAAAATTTTAAAGCCTCCTGTTAGGCCATCATCTACACGACATAGCCCTGAATTTTCCAATGCGCAGCTCTTGGCAAGGAAAAGCTGTCTTGTACCTTTGCATTTTTCTCCCAAACGAAGGACACTAGAAAGAAAATTTTAAAGCCTCCTGTTAGGCCATCATCTACACGACATAGCCCTGAATTTTCCAATGCGCAGCTCTTTGCAAAAGAGAGATATTGGCAAGGAAAAGCTGTCTTGTACCATTGCATTTTTCTCCCAAACGAAGGACACTAGAAAGAACATTTTAAAGCCTCCTGTTAGGCCATCATCTACACGACATAGCCCTGAATTTTCCAATGCGCAGCTCTTTGCAAAAGAGAGATATTGGCAAGGAAAAGCTGTCTTGTACCTTTGCATTTTTCTCCCAAACGAAGGACACTAGAAAGAAAATGTTAAAGCCTCCTGTTAGGCCATCATCTACACGACATAGCCCTGAATTTTCCAATGCGCAGCTCTTTGCAAAAGAGAGATATTGGCAAGGAAAAGCTGTCTTGTACCTTTGCATTTTTCTCCCAAACGAAGGACACTAGAAAGAAAATTTTAAAGCCTCCTGTTAGGCCATCATCTACACGACATAGCCCTGAATTTTCAAATGCGCAGCTCTTTGCAAAAGAGAGATATTGGCAAAGAAAAGCTGTCTTGTACCATTGCATTTTTCTCCCAAACGAAGGACACTAGAAAGAACATTTTAAAGCCTCCTGTTAGGCCATCATCTACACGACATAGCCCTGAATTTTCCAATGCGCAGCTCTTTGCAAAAGAGAGATATTGGCAAGGAAAAGCTGTCTTGTACCATTGCATTTTTCTCCCAAACGAAGGTCACTAGAAAGAAAATTTTAAAGCCTCCTGTTAGGCCATCATCTACACGACATAGCCCTGAATTTTCCAATGCGTAGCTCTTTGCAAAAGAGAGATATTGGCAAGGAAAAGCTGTCTTGTACCTTTGCATTTTTCTCCCAAACGAAGGACACTAGAAAGAAAATTTTAAAGCCTCCTGTTAGGCCATCATCTACACGACATAGCCCTGAATTTTCCAATGCGCAGCTCTTTACAAAAGAGAGATATTGGCAAGGAAAAGCTGTCTTGTACCATTGCATTTTTCTCCCAAACGAAGGACACTAGAAAGAAAATTTTAAAGCCTCCTGTTAGGCCATCATCTACACGACATAGCCCTGAATTTTCCAATGCGCAGCTCTTTGCAAAAGAGAGATATTGGCAAGGAAAAGCTGTCTTGTACCATTGCATTTTTCTCCCAAACGAAGGTCACTAGAAATAAAATTTTAAAGCCTCCTGTTAGGCCATCATCTACACGACATAGCCCTGAATTTTCCAATGCGTAGCTCTTTGCAAAAGAGAGATATTGGCAAGGAAAAGCTGTCTTGTACCTTTGCATTTTTCTCCCAAACGAAGGACACTAGAAAGAAAATTTTAAAGCCTCCTGTTAGGCCATCATCTACACGACATAGCCCTGAATTTTCCAATGCGTAGCTCTTTGCAAAAGAGAGATATTGGCAAGGAAAAGCTGTCTTGTACCTTTGCATTTTTCTCCCAAACGAAGGACACTAGAAAGAAAATTTTAAAGCCTCCTGTTAGGCCATCATCTACACGACATAGCCCTGAATTTTCCAATGCGCAGCTCTTTGCAAAAGAGAGATATTGGCAAGGAAAAGCTGTCTTGTACCATTGCATTTTTCTCCCAAACGAAGGACACTAGAAAGAACATTTTAAAGCCTCCTGTTAGGCCATCATCTACACGACATAGCCCTGAATTTTCCAATGCGCAGCTCTTTGCAAAAGAGAGATATTGGCAAGGAAAAGCTGTCTTGTACCTTTGCATTTTTCTCCCAAACGAAGGTCACTAGAAAGAAAATTTTAAAGCCTCCTGTTAGGCCATCATCTACACGACATAGCCCTGAATTTTCCAATGCGTAGCTCTTTGCAAAATAGAGATATTGGCAAGGAAAAGCTGTCTTGTACCTTTGCATTTTTCTCCCAAACGAAGGACACTAGAAAGAAAATTTTAAAGCCTCCTGTTAGGCCATCATCTACACGACATAGCCCTGAATTTTCCAATGCGCAGCTCTTTGCAAAAGAGAGATATTGGCAAGGAAAAGCTGTCTTGTACCATTGCATTTTTCTCCCAAACGAAGGACACTAGAAAGAACATTTTAAAGCCTCCTGTTAGGCCATCATCTACACGACATAGCCCTGAATTTTCCAATGCGCAGCTCTTTGCAAAAGAGAGATATTGGCAAGGAAAAGCTGTCTTGTACCATTGCATTTTTCTCCCAAACGAAGGTCACTAGAAAGAAAATTTTAAAGCCTCCTGTTAGGCCATCATCTACACGACATAGCCCTGAATTTTCCAATGCGTAGCTCTTTGCAAAAGAGAGATATTGGCAAGGAAAAGCTGTCTTGTACCTTTGCATTTTTCTCCCAAACGAAGGACACTAGAAAGAAAATTTTAAAGCCTCCTGTTAGGCCATCATCTACACGACATAGCCCTGAATTTTCCAATGCGCAGCTCTTTGCAAAAGAGAGATATTGGCAAGGAAAAGCTGTCTTGTACCATTGCATTTTTCTCCCAAACGAAGGACACTAGAAAGAACATTTTAAAGCCTCCTGTTAGGCCATCGTCTACACGACATAGCCCTGAATTTTACAATGCGCAGCTCTTTGCAAAAGAGAGATATTGGCAAGGAAAAGCTGTCTTGCACCTTTGCATTTTTCTCCCAAACGAAGGTCACTAGAAAGAAAATTTTAAAGCCTCCTGTTAGGCCATCATCTACACGACATAGCCCTGAATTTTCCAATGCGTAGCTCTTTGCAAAAGAGAGATATTGGCAAGGAAAAGCTGTCTTGTACCTTTGCATTTTTCTCCCAAACGAAGGACACTAGAAAGAAAATTTTAAAGCCTCCTGTTAGGCCATCATCTACACGACATAGCCCTGAATTTTCCAATGCGCAGCTCTTTGCAAAAGAGAGATATTGGCAAGGAAAAGCTGTCTTGTACCATTGCATTTTTCTCCCAAACGAAGGTCACTAGAAAGAAAATTTTAAAGCCTCCTGTTAGGCCATCATCTACACGACATAGCCCTGAATTTTCCAATGCGTAGCTCTTTGCAAAAGAGAGATATTGGCAAGGAAAAGCTGTCTTGTACCTTTGCATTTTTCTCCCAAACGAAGGACACTAGAAAGAAAATTTTAAAGCCTCCTGTTAGGCCATCATCTACACGACATAGCCCTGAATTTTCCAATGCGCAGCTCTTTACAAAAGAGAGATATTGGCAAGGAAAAGCTGTCTTGTACCATTGCATTTTTCTCCCAAACGAAGGACACTAGAAAGAAAATTTTAAAGCCTCCTGTTAGGCCATCATCTACACGACATAGCCCTGAATTTTCCAATGCGCAGCTCTTTGCAAAAGAGAGATATTGGCAAGGAAAAGCTGTCTTGTACCATTGCATTTTTCTCCCAAACGAAGGACACTAGAAAGAACATTTTAAAGCCTCCTGTTAGGCCATCATCTACACGACATAGCCCTGAATTTTCCAATGCGCAGCTCTTTGCAAAAGAGAGATATTGGCAAGGAAAAGCTGTCTTGTACCATTGCATTTTTCTCCCAAACGAAGGTCACTAGAAAGAAAATTTTAAAGCCTCCTGTTAGGCCATCATCTACACGACATAGCCCTGAATTTTCCAATGCGTAGCTCTTTGCAAAAGAGAGATATTGGCAAGGAAAAGCTGTCTTGTACCTTTGCATTTTTCTCCCAAACGAAGGACACTAGAAAGAAAATTTTAAAGCCTCCTGTTAGGCCATCATCTACACGACATAGCCCTGAATTTTCCAATGCGCAGCTCTTTGCAAAAGAGAGATATTGGCAAGGAAAAGCTGTCTTGTACCATTGCATTTTTCTCCCAAACGAAGGACACTAGAAAGAAAATTTTAAAGCCTCCTGTTAGGCCATCATCTACACGACATAGCCCTGAATTTTCCAATGCGCAGCTCTTTGCAAAAGAGAGATATTGGCAAGGAAAAGCTGTCTTGTACCATTGCATTTTTCTCCCAAACGAAGGACACTAGAAAGAACATTTTAAAGCCTCCTGTTAGGCCATCATCTACACGACATAGCCCTGAATTTTCCAATGCGCAGCTCTTTGCAAAAGAGAGATATTGGCAAGGAAAAGCTGTCTTGTACCATTGCATTTTTCTCCCAAACGAAGGTCACTAGAAAGAAAATTTTAAAGCCTCCTGTTAGGCCATCATCTACACGACATAGCCCTGAATTTTCCAATGCGTAGCTCTTTGCAAAAGAGAGATATTGGCAAGGAAAAGCTGTCTTGTACCTTTGCATTTTTCTCCCAAACGAAGGACACTAGAAAGAAAATTTTAAAGCCTCCTGTTAGGCCATCATCTACACGACATAGTCCTGAATTTTCCAATGCGCAGCTCTTTGCAAAAGAGAGATATTGGCAAGGAAAAGCTGTCTTGTACCATTGCATTTTTCTCCCAAACGAAGGACACTAGAAAGAACATTTTAAAGCCTCCTGTTAGGCCATCATCTACACGACATAACCCTGAATTTTCCAATGCGCAGCTCTTTGCAAAAGAGAGATATTGGCAAGGAAAAGCTGTCTTGTACCTTTGCATTTTTCTCCCAAACGAAGGTTACTAGAAAGAAAATTTTAAAGCCTCCTGTTAGGCCATCATCTACACGACATAGCCCTGAATTTTCCAATACGCAGCTCTTTGCAAAAGAGAGATATTCGCAAGGAAAAGCTGTCTTGTACCATTGCATTTTTCTCCCAAACGAAGGACACTAGAAAGAAAATTTTAAAGCCTCCTGTTATGCCATCATCTACACGACATAGCCCTGAATTTTCCAATGCGCAGCTCTTTGCAAAAGAGAGATATTGGCAAGGAAAAGCTGTCTTGTTCCTTTGCATTTTTCTCCCAAACGAAGGTCACTAGAAAGAAAATTTTAAAGCCTCCTGTTAGGCCATCATCTACACGACATAGCCCTGAATTTTCCAATGCGTAGCTCTTTGCAAAAGAGAGATATTGGCAAGGAAAAGCTGTCTTGTACCTTTGCATTTTTCTCCCAAACGAAGGACACTAGAAAGAAAATTTTAAAGCCTCCTGTTAGGCCATCATCTACACGACATAGCCCTGAATTTTCCAATGCGCAGCTCTTTGCAAAAGAGAGATATTGGCAAGGAAAAGCTGTCTTGTACCATTGCATTTTTCTCCCAAACGAAGGGCACTAGAAAGAAAATTTTAAAGCCTCCTGTTAGGCCATCATCTACACGACATAGCCCTGAATTTTTTAATGCGCAGCTCTTTGCAAAAGAGAGATATTGGCAAGGAAAAGCTGTCTTGTACCTTTGCATTTTTCTCCCAAACGAAGGGCACTAGAAAGAAAATTTTAAAGCCTCCTGTTAGGCCATCATCTACACGACATAGCCCTGAATTTTCCAATGAGTAGCTCTTTGCAAAAGAGAGATATTGGCAAGGAAAAGCTGTCTTGTACCTTTGCATTTTTCTCCCAAACGAAGGACACTAGAAAGAAAATTTTAAAGCCTCCTGTTAGGCCATCATCTACACGACATAGCCCTGAATTTTCCAATGCGCAGCTCTTTGCAAAAGAGAGATATTGGCAAGGAAAAGCTGTCTTGTACCATTGCATTTTTCTCCCAAACGAAGGACACTAGAAAGAACATTTTAAAGCCTCCTGTTAGGCCATCATCTACACGACATAGCCCTGAATTTTCCAATGCGCAGCTCTTTGCAAAAGAGAGATATTGGCAAGGAAAAGCTGTCTTGTACCTTTGCATTTTTCTCCCAAACGAAGGTCACTAGAAAGAAAATTTTAAAGCCTCCTGTTAGGCCAACATCTACACGACATAGCCCTGAATTTTCCAATGCGTAGCTCTTTGCAAAAGAGAGATATTGGCAAGGAAAAGCTGTCTTGTACCTTTGCATTTTTCTCCCAAACGAAGGACACTAGAAAGAAAATTTTAAAGCCTCCTGTTAGGCCATCATCTACACGACATAGCCCTGAATTTTCCAATGCGTAGCTCTTTGCAAAAGAGAGATATTGGCAAGGAAAAGCTGTCTTGTACCTTTGCATTTTTCTCCCAAACGAAGGACACTAGAAAGAAAATTTTAAAGCCTCCTGTTAGGCCATCATCTACACGACATAGCCCTGAATTTTCCAATCCGTAGCTCTTTGCAAAAGAGAGATATTGGCAAGGAAAAGCTGTCTTGTACCTTTGCATTTTTCTCCCAAACGAAGGACACTAGAAAGAAAATTTTAAAGCCTCCTGTTAGGCCATCATCTACACGACATAGCCCTGAATTTTCCAATGCGCAGCTCTTGGCAAGGAAAAGCTGTCTTGTACCATTGCATTTTTCTCCCAAACGAAGGACACTAGAAAGAAAATTTTAAAGCCTCCTGTTAGGCCATCATCTACACGACATAGCCCTGAATTTTCCAATGCGTAGCTCTTTGCAAAAGAGAGATATTGGCAAGGAAAAGCTGTCTTGTACCTTTGCATTTTTCTCCCAAACGAAGGACACTAGAAAGAAAATTTTAAAGCCTCCTGATAGGCCATCATCTACACGACATAGCCCTGAATTTTCCAATGCGCAGCTCTTTGCAAAAGAGAGATATTGGCAAGGAAAAGCTGTCTTGTACCATTGCATTTTTCTCCCAAACGAAGGACACTAGAAAGAACATTTTAAAGCCTCCTGTTAGGCCATCATCTACACGACATAACCCTGAATTTTCCAATGCGCAGCTCTTTGCAAAAGAGAGATATCGGCAAGGAAAAACTGTATTGTACCTTTGCATTTTTCTCCCAAACGAAAGACACTAGAATGAAAATTTTAAAGCCTCCTGTTAGTGCTTCATCTACACGTTATAGCCCTGAATTTTCCAATGCCTAGCTCTTTGCAAAAGAGAGATATCGGCAAGGAAAAGCTGTATTGAACCTTTGCATTTTTCTCCCAAACGAAGGACACTAGAATGAAAATTTTAAAGCCTCCTATTAGTGCTTCATCTACACGTTATAGCCCTGAATTTTCCAATGCCTATCTCTTTGCAAAAGAGAGATATCGGCAAGGAAAAGCTGTATTGTACCTTTGCATTTTTCTCCCAAACGAAGGACACTAGAATGAAAATTTTAAAGCCTCCTGTTAGTGCTTCATCTACACATTATAGCCCTGAATTTTCCAATGCCTAGCTCTTTGCAAAAGAGAGATATTGGCAAGGAAAAGCTGTCTTGTACCTTTGCATTTTTCTCCCAAACGAAGGGCACTAGAAAGAAAATTTTAAAGCCTCCTGTTAGGCCATCATCTACACGACATAGCCCTGAATTTTCCAATGAGTAGCTCTTTGCAAAAGAGAGATATTGGCAAGGAAAAGCTGTCTTGTACCTTTGCATTTTTCTCCCAAACGAAGGACACTAGAAAGAAAATTTTAAAGCCTCCTGTTAGGCCATTATCTACACGACATAGCCCTGAATTTTCCAATGCGCAGCTCTTTGCAAAAGAGAGATATTGGCAAGGAAAAGCTGTCTTGTACCATTGCATTTTTCTCCCAAACGAAGGACACTAGAAAGAAAATTTTAAAGCCTCCTGTTAGGCCATCATCTACACGACATAGCCCTGAATTTTCCAATGCGCAGCTCTTTGCAAAAGAGAGATATTGGCAAGGAAAAGCTGTCTTGTACCATTGCATTTTTCTCCCAAACGAAGGACACTAGAAAGAACATTTTAAAGCCTCCTGTTAGGCCATCATCTACACGACATAGCCCTGAATTTTCCAATGCGCAGCTCTTTGCAAAAGAGAGATATTGGCAAGGAAAAGCTGTCTTGTACCTTTGCATTTTTCTCCCAAACGAAGGTCACTAGAAAGAAAATTTTAAAGCCTCCTGTTAGGCCATCATCTACACGACATAGCCCTGAATTTTCCAATGCGCAGCTCTTGGCAAGGAAAAGCTGTCTTGTACCTTTGCATTTTTCTCCCAAACGAAGGACACTAGAAAGAAAATTTTAAAGCCTCCTGTTAGGCCATCATCTACACGACATAGCCCTGAATTTTCCAATGCGCAGCTCTTTGCAAAAGAGAGATATTGGCAAGGAAAAGCTGTCTTGTACCATTGCATTTTTCTCCCAAACGAAGGACACTAGAAAGAACATTTTAAAGCCTCCTGTTAGGCCATCATCTACACGACATAGCCCTGAATTTTCCAATGCGCAGCTCTTTGCAAAAGAGAGATATTGGCAAGGAAAAGCTGTCTTGTACCTTTGCATTTTTCTCCCAAACGAAGGACACTAGAAAGAAAATGTTAAAGCCTCCTGTTAGGCCATCATCTACACGACATAGCCCTGAATTTTCCAATGCGCAGCTCTTTGCAAAAGAGAGATATTGGCAAGGAAAAGCTGTCTTGTACCTTTGCATTTTTCTC